>NC_133662.1:219363474-219549232 GCF_037893015.1 Macrotis lagotis
TCATCCACACTCATGATGTCAGAGACACCCTCGAGTCTTCCATCTCCTCTGCTCTATACATCCAGTCAGTGTTGTCGATTCTAGTTCAGCAATATCTGTCTCGTCTTTCCTGTAACCCCTGTATTTCAGGTCTTTAACTTTTCTTAACTAGATCATTAGACTTACTCCCAACTGGTGCTCCTGCTTCCATCTATCTCTGATGCAATCTATCCACCATAAATTACTTCAGTCATTCTAATGGATTGCGACCATTCCTATACTCAAAGTCTTCTCTGGTGCCCCTCTCTCCTTTGCCTCCCAAAATAAGTTCATCCTCTTGATTTTGGTGTTCAGAACCATCTACAATCAGGTTCCAACACAACTCTCCAGTTATATCTTCCCTATGTATTCTATGATCCAGTCAAAGTAGTCTACTCTCTGTCCTTTGTTCTTGTCCTACCTTCTTCCACCTCCACCCATGCCATTCTCCATGGTTGGAATGACCACCCTACTTTATATATTGAATCTAACCAGCAGTGGTAGATGCTTTTCAGTGTTGGTAAATATTTAATAAGTAACTTTCTGAGGAAAAAAAAAAGTATGTATGAAACACTTTTAAGTTCAGTCTCCATTATTAACATTTTCTCTGTCATTTTCTTAAGTCTAGATAATTCAGTGTGAGATCCAAATATTCACACTGAAAGGTTATCAGGACTCCCAGATACAAGCATCCTTGAAGATAATAGAGAAGGAAGAAAAATACTATTGGAAAGGTGCTGAATCCAAAGCTAGGAAACATTTGAACTTTGAATCCTACCTTCATCCTTTCCTAGTTGTGTGACCTCGGGGAAATCACTTAACCTCTCTATTCCCTGGTTTCCTCATCTGTAAAAATGGAAATCCTTGTAATACTTCCCAAGGTCATTGTGAGACTCAAGTGAGATAATGGATATCATATGCTTTGCACACCTTCAAGTGAGAAAATTGTTGGATGATGAGGATGGTGAGGAAAGGTCCTAGTTGTCTTAAAACCTCCTCCATGGAGCTTCCTTGACTCCATCTCCCCCAGTCCCCAACTTACAGATTCCAGGCACATTGCTCAGCCCTGTCTTTGGAACTCATACCCTCTCTTTGCTATACTTATTTATGGACACGTCTTTTCTCTTCCTATTAGGCTGTAAACTCATTGAGATGAAGATGGAGATTTGTATTCCCAGTCTCCTACCACTTCTTGCACAAACCAGTCCCTTATCATGTATTTGGAGAAGTGAATGGAATATTCCATCCTACATAAATCACCAGATGAGAAGAAGTGGGAACTACTGAAAGACAAGCAAACCTACCTTGTGGGACATCCCACACTGGAGGACACTATTTCTTGCCACTTCGCACATATCGCAGGTGCTCAATTTGAAGACTTGAGCAGCAATAGCATACTCTTCCATCAAAGGCTCCTGAAATCATTGACATGAAACAAAGTTTGCATGGATTAGCAAAAGAAATAAACATTCATCCTATACAGAAAGAAGATAAAAGGTCAATGTCAAAATTTTGCAGATGGGTACAGGGCACTGCCCCTTTGTTGGGGGACATTTTGTTTGCTTTGTAAAGTGGCAGAAAAATGTGGATTTTTTTGAGTCTTACTTCATAATTTGGACTGGAGTCACAGCTCATGAGGAGGCCCCAATTGGAAGTATTAAAATTCAGAGAACGGATGATCAAATGAGCATAGGAAAATAAGCTGATCCCAGGATAAATCAGACAACTTTAAGATAGCACTTTATAACCAGTTAGTAGACATCTAGGGTGCCAGGACTGGGGTCAGAAAGACCTGTGTTCAAATCAGGCTTCAGAAATTTAATTATCTGAGTGACTTGGGACAAGTCATTTAATCTCTGTTTGCCTCTGTTTCCCCATCTGTATGATAATGTTTACCTCCCTGAATTATTATGAGGATCAAATGAGATATTTGTAAAACTTAGCATAATGGCTGGTACTACATGGATGTTAGCAACAGAGATGATGATGATGATAAAACTTCACTAATCTGTCATCTTACTGAAGAAATAATGAATTAAATGATAAATAGTATCAAGAAAAACACTCAATTCACCACAGATGAGCCACTAAACCAACCATCTCTTGTGGAAAATGGAGGCGATACTTTGTTTTCTATTTCAAGAGAGGTTCAAATGGAGTTGTAAAATACTTTGCAAACATTCAAGAACCACCTATGTGCCTAAGTGTGAGCTGTGACTAACTGAACTCCAGGCATTTATCTCATTCTCGGACCCCCACACACCAGCTCCGTGATTGTGGACAAGTCACTTCTCTGCATCTCAGTCTCTTCATTTTTCCAATGAGCTTATTATTAATGACTATCTCATCCTACCTTAGCATGATGCCTGGGACATAGTAAATGTTTATTGACTCACAGAGTTTTTTTGGAAATTCAAATGAAATAATGCAACAAAAAATTTTCAAATGCTAGATAATAATAATGCCATTCTTTCATTTTTTGGAAGAAGTTCAGATAAAAATGGTCTTAGGATAAGTTACTAGGCGGCTGCTTTTCTTTTATAAATAACTTTATTTTGTAAGATTAGTTGTTTCTGAAACTGTGGAGTTTGAACAAAGACCAAGGACTATTTATTACCTTAAATTTAGAAAAAAAAACTGATATCTTATTGTCTGATCTTGCTATTTATTATACTTTATGTTTCTTCCTTAAGGATATGATTTCTCTCTCATCACACTCAATTTGGATCAATGTATACCATGGAAACAATGTAAAGACTGGCAAATTGTCTTCTGTGGGGGGTTGGGGGAGGGAAGTAAGATTAGGGGGAAAATTGTAAAAACTTAAAATAAATAAAATCTTTAATTAAAAAAGATTATTTGTTTCTGATGATAGTTAATCTTATAATTAAGATTTTAAAACATTCTGTGTGTGAGAGACATAATACAAAGGACACTAACTCTTCTATCAGGGTGTCTGAATCCAGATCCCACCTCTTCTTTGGGCAAGTGACCTAGCTCCCCTTTGCCCTTAGTTACCCCATCTGTAGAATGAAGGAGTTGGATAAGATGGGATCTGGGGTCCTTTCCAACTCTAGATGGAAGATTCTAGAACCAGAAAACAAAGTGAAATGATGGCTCCCAAAAGCTCTTGACTCTACCTTGGTGAAGTGGAACTGCATGGGATCATCTGTAGAGAGTGAAATCATCAGCCCTTTCTGGAGAAAGTCGAGAAAAGGGTTCTTGGCATATTCTAGAAAAAGGCTGTTGTTGCTTAGTGGAGACATAGCGATGGGAATCTGGGCTAGGAAAAACAGATATTGTAGCACAGGACTCTAAAAAGTAAAAAAAAAAATAAAAAAGAAATCTCAGTATAATTGGAGTGAAAATTAAAAACATAGAATTTTATTTAAAACCTAAGATACAGTTTCATCTTTAACATTTAGTAAAATGACCAGGTCGGATTTCTCTTTCTCTTCCTAGAAGCACCTTTTACAATTCAATAGCTTTGGCAAAGCATTTTGTAAAGTGTTTGGAACATAGCAATTAATAGATGGTCATTCCTCCCCAGCCCCACTCCCACCTTCTAATTTAATGAAGTATCAGGTCAAACTGCATTGGACATTGGGAAATAACTTTATATTGTAGGTTTTCTAAGCCAAACAGATGGCTCAGATTCATTTTTCCTCCATCCAGGAAGACTCTGACTCCCAGAAGAAGGGATGCATGCTACAAAAGGAAATGGTGGCCAGAATTAGATCAGAGAATGTAAAGGCTTTTTTCACAGTCCTAGGAATGGTACCTACTTGAGATGGTAATGGGAAGAAAAAATGACTTCTGTAATTCCCCTGTAAAATTCAGCAGTCCCCCTGAAAAGGCACCCTCAACTCACCTTTTTCAAGTTTAGGCCATGAGAGATGTTATCTGCTGTCATGAACGCCGTCATGAGGTGTGTGAGAGCTCCAGCCTCCCCACAGTGAGGACGAAACAGAAATGTGTTCATTCCTCGGGACCTAGAGAAAGAGAAAAAAATCACTGTCTGGATTGTGGGTGAGTAACTGGATGCCATCACAACTAAGGCAAGGTGGCTGGGGTTTTTTTGTTCTAGACCCCCAAGTTGGGACTGGTCTGGAGACCAACTATCTCTTTGCCCCAATCTGTTTCTGGTCTGAATTTAGGGGTAGGGGGTTAAAGAAAGTGTTGCCTGGGAAGGGAAAAGAGGAAGCAGAAGCAGGGTCATGGGAAAGGGAAGAAAGGAAAAAACAGAGGGAAGGGAAGGGCCTCTCCCAGAGCACCTGCACCGAAGGCCAGCCCAGGAGACCACCCCCTCCCCCACTCCCGCAAGTGAAATTGTCCCAGGTGCCAAGATTCCTACTTAGGGGGGTTTGCAAATGGTTTTATTTTGTCTCTGCCTGAGCAGGTCATGTAATAGGTGCCTAATAAGACTGACTGGTTGATTGGAAATTGGGCTGGTTGGTCACAATAAGACACCTACTATGTGTCAAAATCTGGACTATCTGGATACAAGGAAAGGCAAAAAAACAAAATATAGTCTCAGCCTACATTCTAATGGATGAAAATAACAAATATTTTTGTAAATCAGTTTGGGTTTAGTGTGATTTTCAATAAAGTACAGAGAGAAAATAAGGATGGGGATAATTGAAGACCTCAGTGAAGTCCATTTATCACAAATCATAACCTTCAGGATTCTTATGCTTCTTCATAAAAAATTTTTTTAAATGTTCTTAGAGGAAGTGGGGATTAGAAGAGAATTCAAGGTTTGAAGAACAGACCAGGAGGACTTTCCTTCTCAATAATATCTTCTACCTTCTACACCTGCCCGTCCCCCCAACCCATCCAAACCTCTGAGAAGAAAAGAAGCTTTTAGGGAGTATGAAATCTTATTATAATATTCCTTAATCTACTTTTTCCCCATATATATATATATATCTGTATATATATACAGATATATATATATATATAGCATTTAAGAAGACAAATGCTCATGAAAAGTTTTTGAAGTCGATTTCAATAGGTTTTTGGTTTTTGGTTTTTGTTTTTTGAAAGGCAGTGGGGTTAAGTGACTTGCCCAAGGTCACACAGCTAGCTAATTATTAAGTGTCTCAGGTCACATTTGAACTCAGGTCATCCTGATTCCAGGGCCAGTGCGCTATCCTCTGTGCTACCTAGCTGCCCCCAAGAGGGTTTTTTTAAAAAAAAATTTATTTAAGGCAATGGGGTTAAGTGACTTGCTCAAGGTCACACAGTTAAGCAATTATTAAGTGTCTCAGGCTGGATTTGAACTCAGGCACTCCTGACTCCAGAGCTGGTGCTCTATCCATTCTCAAACTTCTAAAGTATTCCAGAAACATTTATAAAGTCCTTGAAAGTTTCTCAGGGTTTGAAAATGTTGGTTTCTATTCTGAAGCAGATAAAGAAAATTAAATAAATCACATGAATAGCTCCAGATTGTGACCTCTAGAGATGACTCAGATCAGTAGATGGATCCTGGGCCAATCTATGGCTTCAGAGGACACAGAAATGGAAATCTGAAAAAGCCATCCATCCCCCTCCAGCCTCCTCCGACCTTCACTTACTTCCTCAAGCTGTTGAGCACCAGGATGTTTGCATACATGTAGTAGGCATAGTATGTGTAGGATGGGTTTTTTTCCACCGTCCAGTCCTGGGGTTTAGGACTTTTAGAAGAGAACATATGGCCGCTGTGTTTGGACTCATCATCTACACTGTCAAAGCCAGTAATCTGTCAGGGTCAATGTATACTATTAATTATTTCAGCACTTCTAGAAATCAAGAGCCAGAAATATAAGGCCAAAAAGCAAAACAAAACCTCCCCAAAACAAAAAACAACATACCAGTTCCTGCCCACAAATAGCTTGCCACCTTCAGGGGAAAGCAACATATACAAAGGGTAGATACCAAGTAAAGGTGGGGAAAGGAAGTGGGGGAACCAAGAAAGGCAATGAGATGAGATATGAAGAGATCAAGAACAGGGGGATTTGAGAAGGGAGTGAATTACAGGCATGAGGGATAGCCTGGGCAAAGGCTTAGAAATGAGAGATGGAATGGTAGGTCCAGGAAAGAGCATAGGTAAAGTCCACATGGCTCTAGATCATATGGCTTAGACTGCTGAAGAGATGACAAGGGACAATGTGTATCAAGCCCCCACAAAAGGCTGGAAGCAGACTGTGAAAGGCTTTAAACAGAGAAGTTTCTATCCAATGGATTTTCTGTGACCACAGCAATCTGTCAACCTCTAGAGGAGAGGCTCCAGGGAGAATGAGCAGGCAGCACCTGACAGTGTCCACAATTTACTCTTGGTGGGGTGGGGGAGACCAAAACCTGGGGCTTATGGGGATAGGCTTACACGTTTGAGAAAGATGCTGAGGTCTGGGTGAGCCTGAGGGTTGACAGTCGCCTCAAACACAGGCAGGAAGATGTTTTCCAGCATCTTACCAAAGTGTGGAAGGAAATTCTTAGACCGGAACACATCACTGCACATAAAATTATTCAGAAGTGATAAGCATTGGAGGGTTGGACTCAGCGGACTACTGAGGGGAGCCAGAAAGCCACACACTGGTCTACAGGCAGGAAGGCAGAGTTATTTCCATGCAGGATTCAACTTGCAAACGTGAACCTGTTACCACCCAAGGAGGAGTTGGGGTAGTGGGAGGGGACATGAATAGAGTTATGAGGGCATGGATTCACAAGGCCACATGTTCCCATCTGTTTCCATGAACCCTCTAAAGCAAAGCACAATGATTCTGGAGATGAGGCAAGGATCTAAAGATGAGCATGTGATGACTAGTTGTGAATTATGTTGAAAAGGGTTATTTGGATTGATTCTCCTGAGTGGGCAGGGTGGGTAGGTGTATCGGAAGGTTAAAGGCAGCTTTTGACAGTCGTGATTGGTGGACTCTTACTAGATCCTGGGAATCTGAATCATCCATGTCATGTTGGGACAGTGGATATTGTTGCTGACAAACCAGGCTGAGAGTTTGGTCCATTCATTGGGACTACGACCATAAATGGATAGCCGGGGCTCTGCATGTTGGTATTTGGCATCCTCCAAGTCTGCACCTACTTCCTGCAAGGTCAAAAGTCCAGGGTACCATTTCAGGGTAAAAAGCAAGGATTGTGAGCCAAGACTTCCCTCCCACCGGACCTTTAGGGCTTAGGCTTTGATATGAGGAAAAGGAAGACAAAGAAAACTGAAGATGGGAAGGGAGCCTTAGGAGACCTTGGGGACTTCAATGTCAAGGACAGAAAATGTAGGATTGATGGGAGTAAGAGTAGAGGTTGGTACAGAACAGATGAAGACCTCGGATTTCAGCTGTGAATGATCCCCATGATCCTAAGTGACTAAAGAAGCTTAAGAACTTAAAACTATGAGGAACCAGGAGGTCTAAGAGTAAAGCCCAATTCTCTAGATCCTTCTGAAGTCTTGAAATTAATGCAAAGCTGATTGACCTGCTTTCATTACTACTTCTGCCTTGTGGCTATCATGAGGGTAATGAAAGAAGCTGATCCTGCCTCTTCCTGGACTTTCCCCTCCCAATTCCTGAAAGGACAAGTATCCAGGTCCACACCCATCCCTGAACACTTGGAGAGGGATTTCTTAATGTTTCCAAACTGGAGGTTCAGAAGAAAATCACATATTTTTCAAATCCCAGGCCCTGGGGTTTCTCCCTTCTGAGAGAGTCAGAATGACATCTTGAAAAGAGGTAGAGACTTAGAAGGAGAGAAGGGCTTTTCTGCACTATTAATTAGCTGTGAGATGTTGGATTTGACTCTCAACTATTTTGAGCCCCATTTTATCTAAAAAACTGAGATAATGACTTGGGCCCTATTTACCTTGTGGGTTTTTTGGGTGGATCAGAGGACAGTGCTTTGTAAACTATAAAGTATTATATAAATGCAAGGTATTATTATTATTAATGATTATTTAAGTGCTAGTTATATTATTATAATTCCTAATAAGAAGTGTTGATGTTATCCTCTCCTTCATTCTTCCTCAGCACTAGGCTTTGGCCATATGATCAAAGTCATCATCTCTCTATTGACCTGGTTACCTCTTTCTCACCTTGATGATGGTAGCAAAATATTCTCCATTAATATGATTGTCTGTCTTCAGGTAAAGATCCCTTAGTTCACTGGCCCCAACAGGATTATATTTATCATTGAACTTGTCAAAACGCTGGAAGGTCTGACGCCCCTGCATTAAGAGAAATGCGACTTTTGGTTATTGAAGGACATAATCCTGCATTTCTGAGGGGAGGAAAGCTGAGTCAATGGGACTTCTACCAAGAAACCCAGAACATGTGGACTGAGAGGGAGTCCCCTTTATAGCTGGTTATGCTCCCAACCCTGACAGACCTGGATCAGGGGATGGATTTGGGGAGAAATGTGGCCATACCAAGGTAGGGCTACCCTTCCAACCTACAGCATGAACATCCAGCGAATCAACTGTTAGGTCATAGGGATGCATGTCTAACTTAGTGAAAAGTTCCTTCAAGGTCAGAGTTTTCTCCTTGGTGCTATAGACCACTCGGTCAGCATCCACTTTGTAAGATTTCTGAATGAAGCGCAGCAGATGCTTCTGGTTCATACAGGCAGCAGCATGGATATGAGTGTCTACCTACATATTAAGAGAAGAAAAAATAATCATCTTCTGGGCAAATCTTCTATTCAGTAATAATAATTATAAAGCTTTGTTATTTCATTTCATGTTCCCAGGCATTCTGAGAGGTATGTCCTATAATTATCCCACTAGGTAGGACAGTGGCTTGAGAGCCAGTCTTGGTCAGGAAGTTCAAATCTGGTCAAATTTTGGCCTCAGACACTTATGGCAGTGTGACCCTAGGCAAGTCACTTTACCCTGTTTGCCTCAGTTTTCTCATCTATAAAATGAGTAGGAAAAGAAAATGGCAAATCACTCCAGTATCTTTGCCAAAACACATACCCACACCCACAACCCCCTCCCCAAGAATTGGATACAATTGAAATGACTGGACAATAAAAATATTCAGTGAAGAATATAGAAACATTTACCAAATGCCAGTGGGTAAAATGGAAACCTCTATTCCAGATGATCCCTTCCAATCTTCAAATCAATGATCTCAAGTCCATTTCCACTTAATTTTTATCTTGTCTTTGTGTTTGTTTTCCTCCTTAATTCTATTTCCTGCTCCCATTTCCTAGGTCTTTAAATCAGAAGTGTCAAACCCGTGTTTCACTACACTCTTAATTGCAGTCTGAACCAGATTAAAATGTAATTGAAAAATATTTGACAAAATAAATAAAAATACAAGAGAACATAGATAATACATTTTAAAATTAAGTCAACATTATGTAGGGATCAGGGGCCTCTAGATTCTATATGAGCTTGACATCACTGCTCTAAATTGTCCTTTTTAAAATCTTTTATTTCAAGTTGATAAAAATGGCATGCTTCTGTGCTCACTGAAATTAAGATTGCAAATAACATCTTTAATGTTCTAGTACATTGCTGGGTTTTTTTCTCTCAGTGTGGGTCACTGAAATCTCAATTCAATTCTTTTTTTTCTTTTTGGCAGCAATCAAGTTTAAGTGACTTGCCCAATGTCACACAGCCAGTAAGTGTCTGAGACTGAATTTGAACTCAGGTCCTCCTGATACCAGGGCTGGTGCTCTCTCTATCGTTCTACCTCCCTTCCTCAATTCAGGTCTGATAGGAATTCTTGGGATTTTTGGACAGCTGGAAGGGCCAGGGGCTCAGAGTCTTGCTCTGGAGACCGATTCCAGTACTCTTTCACTCCTTTACCTTCCTGCAGTTGTAGAAGTCCCGATGGGGGTTGTTTTTCAGTTCCTTTAATTCATCCATCTCATTGAGCATTTGATGGACCTGAAACTTGGACGACAGGAACTTCAAGCGTCGGTGGGTATAGGTTTTACTAACAAAAAACCCAAATGGCAGAATTATTATTAAAATTTAAAATTCCAGCATATTCAGGTATTATTTAAAATTCTCAAGATTTAAATCATGAATAAATGAAAAATCATGAAAAAAATTTAAAAGACATTTCCATTTATGCTGTTGTTCCCTCCATTAAAGGTATTAGCTTGGTTAGAGCATGATGCTAATGATGCCAAGGCCATGGATTTAGATCATGGACTGATAGCTGACTTCCTTTGGAGAAGCAGCATGTTACAGGAAGCTGGTTTCAAATGGTCTGTGACATTCAGTTTGCTAAGGAAACTATTGCCTTTGTGACTTTGAGCAAGTCATATAACTGTTATAGGTCTCAGCTTTCATGGATCAAATAAAGGAGTTGGACCAGATGACCTCAAGGATGTCTTCCATCTGTGATCCTGTTGGTCTTTAAGGATTTAGCTCTCAGCTAAGGAAAGTATATTAAGGTGACACAGAACCATAACTAGGATGGTGCAACTGTGTCTTTATCCCAGGATGTTCCAATATTTAAAAGGCACTAATGTGACCAGCACAGCATAAAAACAAAGGAACTTGGAATCTCATTTTATTTTGTTTGTTGATCTGAACCTATGGATTCATTGGTATAGGTTATTTCCCATGTATCTGCAGAGCAAATGAGTACTAAAAATATTCCCTATGAGGGGCTTCCTCTATCAATGTTGTTGTTCAGTTTTGTGATTAAACCTTTGAGATCCCATTTGGGGTTTTCTTGATACAGATGTGGGAGTGACTTGTTATTTCCTTCTCCAGCTCATTTTCCAGATGAGGAAACTGAGGAAAACAAGGTTAAATGACTTTCCCAGGGTCATACAACTAGTGTCAGGTCTTCCTGACTCTAGAACTCTCTACCAATAAATATCTTCAATTGCTCTGAAACTTAAAAGTCTGAGAATTGTTTGAAAATACTGAGAGGTTAGATAACCTGTCCAGGGTTGCATGGTCACTACATGTCAGAGGAAGACCTTGAACCCAGGTCTTCTTGACTCAGAATCAGGTTTTCTACCCACTGCTCTACTCTTTTTGTTTGTTTGTTTTGCAAAGCAATGGGGTTAAGTGACTTGCCCAAGGTCACATAGCTAAGTAAGTACTTAGTGTCTGAGACTGATTTGAACTCAGGTTCTCCTGATTCCAGTGCTCTATCCATTGAGCCACCTAGCTGCCCCATCCACTCTTTCTAGAACCTTGTTAATAAGAATAATTAAATAAGGCAGGAAGTTATCAGATGTTCAAGTGACTTACCTGACTCACCTTTCCCCAGTCCCTTGGTGGTCTCCCCAGTAATGGAAAATGTTTCCTACCACAGGGCAGTGTACTTACTTTCCTTTGTCCTTCAGCAGAGGGCAGCTTGTGCTTCTGACCCTGGATATAATTTGTGCCACTATCTCAAGGGCAAAGAATAATATTTACAGCTAGGATGAGATAGTCAGCTAGAATTTATTTATGAGCTAGGCATAAGAGTTGGGAATACAGATAGGAGTTGGAAAAATTTTTGTAATCAGTAGACATCTAAGTGAATAATACTTACACAGGGCCTTGAGCAATTAAAGCAAGTAAAAAATTCATATCATCTAAGAAAGTGTCCAGATTTGGATAAGGGAGAGGTACAGGCTCATCCTTGTTGGCAGCAGCTTCATTAGCATAGCAATAAATGACACCGTCCTTCATTTTGAAATGATAACCCAGGTTTTCAGGGAGATTGTCTTTTTGGAAAGGGTCTTCTCCTTTCTTCGGGGGAGGAGTAAACACTTTTTCAATGAAACACATGCAAAAATATAACATCAGCAAAAATGATTCATGTAAGAAAGAGTTACAAAATGAAATAAAGTAAAATTTCCTTAATATGGACCTTATTAACTCAGAATTTGGAAATATTCAGATCAAAGATGATGAAGATGACATTCAATTAGGTGTGGAAAAGGAACCAACAAAACAATTTTTAAACACAGAAGGTATTTTACCTACTTAGGAGAATAAGAATTCATTTGTATATGATTACCAATATGACAAGTTCAATGATAATTCCTATCCATTTATCAGGACATGTCACAAAGGACTGATTTTTTTGTTATCCTATTTATTGAGCATACTTGAAATTAATAAAAATTATCTTCTCAAAATTATCTAATATGGATTTTCAAAAAATTTTTCTGACTGGTCTTCATATTGGTTTAAATTAGTGAGGTTTTAGTTAAAAGGTAAATCTTTATTATAACCTTCTCTGGCTATGTTATCTATAAATAGCCCTCCCTATATTTTTCTACTAAAATTGAGGGGAAGAAAAATGTGATTATGGAAGGGTTATATGAGTCAATTGTTTCTGATAACTCTCCCATCACAGTTGAAACAGAAGGCCTCAGCTACAGTAACCAAGTAGAGAGTCAATGAGAAGTGATTTTGTCATTTCTTCTCCAGTGTGTCTCCATTTTATAGAAGAGGAACTAAGGCTAATAGAGGGTAAGTGATTTCCCCTGAGGTCACACAGCCATTAAATGTCTGAATTTGGTTTTGAACTCAGATCTCCCTGATCCCAGGGTTTGTACTCTATCCACTAAAGGGAGATACAAGGTAACTTTCTTTCTTTTTTTTTTTTTTTAGTATAAGCTATTCAATTTTCAAAAGTCCCATTCCTATGTCTTTTATATTAAGATCATAGTAACAGATTTAATTCTGTAAAAGATTGATACGGGAAAACTGATATACTAAAAACTAATAAAAACTTCATTGTTAGAAGGAGATACACAAAAGTTTATTCAAACTCTCCATGTGAATGTCCACAAAAATATTCTAGATTGGTCCCTGCCAGAGATACCATGGGATGGTTCTAGAGAAAAGTGAGAAGATTAATTAAATGATCTTCCAAATGTTACTAGGAACTCAAAGTTTATTTGCATAAGACTCTTCTTATCGGTAAAGATTGCTCAGTGCTCCCTATGGGATTATTGAGAACCAAGGGTCTTCTCTCCTGAAGCTGCAAGCTAGAAGACTCTTCTCTAAGGCGGGAAGTGCTGCATGTCACCCAATAATTCTGTCCTCATTGGTGAAGATTGAGCTTTAAAGCCCTGCTCCCAGGAATATCTCATTTGGCAATTGTCATTTCTCATCTTCCCATTAGAATACTAGGGAGGAGTACTGTACCTTGATCTTTACATGGTGATGTCATTTTAGTCTTCTAGAATGAAAGACAATAACCACCAAGGGAGATTCAGGAGATATATGGAATAGGAAGACATCTGATCTAGAGACAGGTCTCTTGAACCTGGGTGAATGGTTCCCATTCAGAGAGTTTTTCCAGTAACCTCCCCAGATCTGGATAATTTATAGACTTCCTATATATAATATTGCTCACAATTTAAAATCTAGTTCTAATACTGATATTCATCACTGTGATTCAATATGAGTATGCTATTAGTATCAGTTAAATCTGGTGGCTCTCTCCCTCTGTACTCATTGGAATTATAATTGACAATATAGTAAAGGAAATAGAGTTCTGGACTTGGGGTGAGGAAGACCTTGGTTCAAATCCTGCCTCAGACACTAGCAAGTTATGGTCAAGTGATTAAACCTCTCTGAGCTTGGAACAGTTCTCCTAACCCTTAATCTATGAAGTTATGGATGGTTTTCAATCTGTTGGTGAAGAGGGGGAGTTCCCACATTGATGGTTAATCCATGACATACTAACATTTAGAAGAATCAGTTACCTGGGTTTAAACTTTCATCCTCTTTCCAAGGAATCCCTTCAATGTTCCTTAGATACTTGGAAGGAGTCTTAGGAAACCTCTGAAGTGACTGCTGCATATATTTTTCTCGAATACATAGGGCCCGGTATAGACCTTTGCAGACATCTTCAAAATCTTCTACAGTGACCTAAAGACAAAGCCTCTTAGTATAGGGTCAAAGTCCCATCCAAATTGGAAAGTGGCCCAGAGTGGTATGCTAGTAAATGTTTAACAACCATCTTTTTTGGATGGGAAATGTAGTTACAATACACATTTAAGTTTATTATTAACATTTTTCCATCAATTTTTTTAGACAATCAATAAAACAACAAAGCAACCCTTATTCATATCATTTGCTGATTTCCCAGGTGTAAATGCTCACACTGAAAATTACCCTGGCTATGGGTAATGTTTGTTGTCTGACCTTATTTTCCTATGTTGATTCTCTCTCAGGGGTTTGGTGGTCTCAAGTTGACCTGCCTATACTCCACCCTCCCTCTTTTCTCCAAATGAGAGCTTGCCTTTCCAATCATCTCCTTTCCCCCAATCAAATAGTGGAGAAAGACTTGGATCTAAGTGAGGATAATCTGAGTTAAATTCAGCCTCAGATACTTACTAGCTTTGGGACTCTTGGTAAGTCATTTAACCTCTTCCTGCCTCTATTGTCTCTTCCATAAAATGGGAATGCATAATAGCACTTCTTTTTCAAGGTTGATATGAAGATAAAATGAGTTTATATTTATAAAGTGCTTTAGAAAACTTAAAAGTGTTCTATTATTGTGTCAATGTTCTATGTCCTTTTCTGTGCAAAGGGATACCTAGATAGTCTGAGAAAACAAACTATTATCATAGTCTGGTATAGTCAATAAGAACACTGAAACTTGAGTCAGGAAGACCTGGGTTCCAATCCAACTCCTGACTCTTTCTCACTGTGAGGCTTTGGGAGAATCATGGAAACTCTGTGAAGCCTCAGTTTTCTCATTAGTAAATTGGGAATAATAAAGGTTTATTGGAAAGTGCAAATGAAATGATACATGTAAAGCAATATGCAACCCCCAAAACACTAGAAAATGATGATGATGATAATGATGATGATGATGATGATACCAGTGTCTTTTCTCTTCCCAGACAACATGTACATTTTAATTATGACCTTGTGGAGGTGAAACCTGAACTTCAAGGAGTAGACCTAACAGTATGAATTTCAGGATTATGAATATCAGGGTATCAGAGGAACTATTTGGGAGCAGGAAAGGACCCAATGAGTCCTTGAAATCACATCCCAGCTGCTGGATGCACTCAATATTTGAAAATGGTCAGTTCCAGTTAAGATTGGAACATGATGGTGAGAAGTATACAGATTTCCTATTTCTTCTGATCTATAGTTATAAAAGGTAATGAATGGTACAGGAGATGTGCCGCTGGGTCAAAAATGTCAGGGATTTCTTAGTAGCAGCCTAGAGAGCTTGAATGTAGAATCTAAGGCCTGGCTTCAAATTCAACCTCTGATTTTTATTAGCCATATGATCCTGTGTAAGACATTTAAACATTCTGAGTATTTTTTCTCACCTGTAAAACAAGAATGATAATAGTACTTCCCTTACAGGGTGTCCATGATTAAATGATCTCATGTATTAAAAGTAATTTGCAAACTTTAAAATGCCATGAAAATGTGAATTCTTTATTATATCGACTAATTTCCCAGGGGAAGCCCACCACCAAATACCATTATTCCACAGATAAAAGTGGCTCCACAATCCCAATCAAAAATTATGGAATGTTTCATTACTGAAGTCCAACAAGTTGAGCCCTACTGTGTTTCTCCAGGAGCTGCCAACCTCCCCTCTCCCAGGTATGGATAAGGTTTCTTCTTGGGGGATACAGACTTGGGAACTTGGTCCCTCCATCATTAATTCCAATACTTGGGTCACACCCCCGAATGTAACAGACCAATCAGGGTATTCTTGGGCCAGAGATGGAGTCATAATGAGAATTAATACAATGATAATTAGAACAATACAGAAGGACTAAATTTTGTTCAGTGTAAGCATTGCCATATGGACAGTTCTGGATTCTTTTGTCCTATTCAGTCATCTGAGTGTGACACATTCTTGACTCAGATCTTTGACTACTTGACTATCCAAGAAAATCCTTGTTTCAGCCTTCAGTCTATCCCCCCATTTTTTCTCCTCTCCCTCTCTCCTTTCTCCCCCAACTTAGTTTCTTTTCTCCATCTATCTGTCTCTTTCTCCTCTTATCTGTCTCTTTTTATCTCTCTCCTTTCCTTCTTTCTGACTCTCTCCTTCATCTCTCCCTCTTTCTCCATCTGTCTTTACCTCAGTCTCTCCCTCTCCTTCATCTCACCTTCATGTGACAGAATTAAGACAAGTTCCACTGACTTAGTTCTCTAACATCCTGCACTAGCTCAAATAGAACAGAAGTTCAATAACTGGAGTGAGACAGTCCCTGACTCCAAGTCTTTTTGCCATGCCATTCTGGTTCTCCAGCCCAGATCTGTTCATTTAGTCTTATTGGACTTAGGTCTCTAGGCCTCTAGCTGCTTTCCCACTTCTCATCTTCATACTTTCCATTCTCATACTTTCTCCACGTACATCCAAGTTTATAGGATTATGGGATTGTAGCTTTGGAACTGAAAAGAATTTTGATCATCCAGTCTAACCTCCTCATTTTACAAATGAGCCAGCTGAGGCTGGAACATTACATAACTTGCCAAGGTTATATCAGATGCCCTTTATTGAATTTTCCATTTATTTGGACTCCGGAGATTTTGAGTTAAAGGATCTCAGTTTCTATAATCATTCCATTTAAACACACCAAGAGCATCCTTTCCCTCCAAACCTCTTCCCAACTAGGAACAATCAGTTAAGAGCTATATAAACTCGCCATATAATGGGGGATATTTCATCACTTGGACTCCTGATTATCTTTTAAGCTTGCTCCTCTAGGCCTAATAACCTGAGAAGGGGCTCTGGGACTAGTCATAAAACTATTTTTAGAGAGGACACTAGCTGCTGAACTTGAGTTTCCCCAATGTGCTGATGGTGAGCTCTAGATCCAAGTGGCAGAGATATTTATTAGTTGGGCAACTGGTCTGGGCTACAGAAGTAGGTCAGGTTCCTTAAACCAAGAATTCACCAGCCCTCCTATCATCTTAGAATCTGTTCCAAAGAGCAGAACACTTTACGCATCTCAGACAAACAAGGGAGGACCTTCTATCAAGGAACAGCAGCTTCTCTTCTCTGTGTCCCCACCATTCTTTCTGTCCTTGTCTCATTCTATTTCTCTGCTTTCTTTGGATGACCTATATTCAGAGGAGAAATCAGCGATCTTAGAGCTTGGAGCCAGCACTCCAAAATGTTTCCAGTATAAGTAAATTCAGAGGGAGGAAGGGAAATCTCAGGGATGTTCCAGGAGATCACCTTGCAGTAGAGAAGGGAAAGGAGGAGAAAGAGAATATATATCTATTAAGTGTCTTCTATCTTCCAGGCAGGTATTATTAGTTCATTTGGTTTTGACTTTGGATAAGAGCCAAGAAACTGTGTGGTTTTTGTTGATGGGGAGCCATGGCTGGGTGGGGAGCCAGCCAAACAGCTCACTCACCTGTGGTCAGTTGTTTCAACCTACCTCTGGTCCCATATCCCTGTGCTGCCCACTCCTCTCACCCACATTCTTGCATCATAACTCCCCAGTGGATCAGGTCGCTGGCAGCTCCAGGGGGATTGTTTTTATTTTACTAATGTCTGCCTAGAACCTTCTGTCAGTCCTACTCATACCCAGTATTCTCCAGAAAATGAGTGAAGGTATAGGAAGCATCTTTTTTTTAAGGTTTTTGCAAGGCAATGGAATTAAGTGGCTTGCCCAAGGCCACACAGCTAGGTAATTATTAAGTGTCCAAGGTCAGATTTGAACTCAGGTACTCCTGACTCCAGGGCCGGTGCTCTATCCACTGTACCACTTAGCCACCCCAATAAGAAGCATCTTGAAAAGTATAAGCAACACCATAATATCATATCTAAGCAACAATATGATAGTATGACCGTGATATTAGAACAGAAAGGAAGCAAAAGCAGCAGGTTTGGGAAGGAGAGAGGAGCTGGGAAAAAAAAGAGCCAAGGAGCCCAGAAGGAGAAAAGATCAGCTTACCCCAGAGGCATAGTCTCCTGTGATCTGTACTCTCTGGAAGTCTGGCACAGTTTGATAGACAGGAGATGAGGAAATGTAGTCATCAATATTGGACAGTTTGGTTGATGATGGTTCACTATGTGGAACGGACAAATTAACTGTCTTCCGGCCCCGGAAGCGTTTCTTCCTATTCTTGGAAAAAAAATGGATTTCATCTCTTTGTCCTTTCAGCAGAGACTTCATTCACTATGACAAAATTGAGTTTCTCTACAAATATTAAATTTGAGGCAAAATCATTAAATATGGGAATGAAGTTGGTTTGGCAGTCATTAGCTCTCTAACTACTTGTCTTTTTCCTTAGCTATTTCTTCTTCTTCATCCCCATAGGATTTTTCCTTGACCATTTTCTTGTCTTTCTTCTCCCTTTATGATCTTTGGGTTCCAACTAGTTAGTCAGTCCACAAGAATTTTTTAAGCACCTACTATGTGCTGATTGCTGGGAATGGGGGGGGAAAGCAAAAGATAGTCCCTGTCCTTGAGGACCTCACATTCTAATGGGGGGGGGGAGACAATATGGAAATAAATATGTACAAATCTCTACATATAGGATTCAGAGGAAAAGAGCATACCTGCCTATTAAAGAAGACAGACAGAGGCAGATAATAATAATAATAATACTGATGATGAAGATGAGACTTATGTATTATTAGCCTCCAGCTCTAGAGGATCGTTTAACTCAATCTAATCCATCTTGGTCATAGGAGAATATCATTTCAGCTGATGAAGCAGGATTAAACTCAGAAGCATCTCTTTTATTCCAATATACCAGTTGTAGGCTAGGAATGGAATGTACTTAAAAGAGACTGTAATAGCCAACCTAAGCAATTTAAGAGCTCAAAGCTACCTTTAACTGTCACTGATAATCAATAATCTAAATAGAAACTTAGGCTAAGAATGTCAGAACTATTAAGCTGGTGATTTGCCTTACAAGCATGAAGTAAAAGAGGAGAGATGGTTGTTCATAGACCCAAACAGTTCTGTGATGATACATAAATATCATGTGCAAGTATATTTTGCTTTGAGTTTTATCCCATTCATTATTATTATTATTGAAATACATGTTTGTTTTAACTATTTATTAAATGTTCATATATATATATATGTATATATATACTATGATGTATTCTGTGCCATGTGTTGCTTATATATTTTGACAATGTCCTATAGATGTATTTGCATATAGAGAATTATAACATAAGAATTATAAATTTGATTGCTTTTATAATATATTATTGCACATATTCATTGCTGTGAATAAGAATGTTGAATTTTACTCATGAAATTGTGTATAGATTATTACAAGTGAGGATTTTTATTTAAACTCATTTATGATATTGAATGAGAAAATGTTATTTTTGTTTTACTCTAATGTGCACAGTGGCTAAAGTCTTGGACTTGGAATCAGAAAGACTCATCTTCATAAGTTAAATTCTGATTCAGACAGATACTAGCTGCATGACCTTGATCAAATCATGTAACTCTATTTGCTTCTGTAATCTGTAAAATGAGTTGGAGAAGGACATGCCAAACCACTCCAGATCTTTGCAAAGAAAACCCCAAATGGGGTCACAATGGGTCACACACACATAACTGAATAACATTCACAAATACAAAATGTATTCTTTACATAAAATGTTTGTTATGTGGACTAATCTTAATTTTCAAAGGGCTGCAAGTGGTCTGGGGAGGGGGATGGACTGGGGATAGGACTGGGAAAGGATATAGGACACTGCCCTTTTGTTAGATGGACATTTTGCTTTCTGAAATAGGTACCTGTGTAAATAACATTAGTAAAATCAGTTTGAAAAGAAACACAGCATCCCAGATGAAAGTTTTTTTAGTACAGGTAAAGAATGTTTTCAGGACCCAAGAGAAGTTGGAGGCTTCTTCTGTGAAGAAGACAGAGCATTGACTTAGTTGCAATGAATTGTGAGCTATCAGTTCATTTACAAATGAGTGCTTTCAGAGTTTTGAAGGTTATAGCTAATAAATTATAAATCAAATAACTGTTTGGAGATATATGCTCTGTGTGTGTGTGTGTGTGTGTGTGTGTGTGTGTGTGTGTGTGTGTGGACTTCTAGGGTTATGCTAAAAAGAGAGGTAGAATTTTTGAGTTTTACGTTATTAGTTAGATATGGGTCCCTGTTCACAAGAAAGCTCTGCTTTGAAACTATGAGATGATGAGAAGAAGACAAAAGATGAGAAAAAGTTGAGTGCAGGACGAGTCAAAAGAATTCAGGGACAGAAGACACAGAAGGAAGTGAGAGAAGCTATTTGTAGAAGCCAGAAGCTAGACAGACAGATAGGCTTTTTTGTTTCTTTGCTGGGAGCTGTGTGGATTGGATAAGAAACATTGTTTTGCTAAGAGCTGACTGGCTACAAAAAAAGCCATCAAAGAGAAATGACTGAAATTCAAAAGGTTTTGCAACAGTTAGAAACTCAATGGAAGAGAACTGCATTTTATTCTGTGTGAAGAGATGTTGGGTCTTATTTCTCTCTGGCACCATTTATAGCCTGAAAGAGGAAACTCTCTGAGGGAATATCTATGTGATCTTATATTACTCACTGTAGATTAAAAGAGAAGGGGAAGGGGTGGCTAGGTGGCGCAGTGGATAAAGCACTGGCCCTGGAGTCAGGAGTACCTGGGTTCAGATTCGGTCTCAGACACTTAATAATTACCTAGCTGTGTGGCCTTGGGTAAGCCACTTAACCCCATTTGCCTTGCAAAAACCTAAAAAAAAAATTTTAAAAATAAAGAAGAGAAGGGGAAAGAAATATTTGCAGTTCTTTTGCTAAGAATTATGAGTGTGTGTATATGTATATATGTGTGTACAAATATGCATATATGAATGTGTATGGATTGATGATATAATATGTATATATGTATGTGAATATATACATAAATATACATATATATGTATGTTCATACCTAATATATACATATGTGTGTATATATATATATATTACTAAAAGAGAGCAATATCTCAGTAACCTGCCAATGATATTTCTGTGTTAAAGGAGCTGATACTACTTCAGCAGACTAAGAGTAGCAGAGAAGCAAGTTTTGCTCAAAAAGAGAGTTGTGAGGGGCAGAAGGGGATGGCATCTGATGGAGACTGTTTTATAAAATGATCTACAACATCAAAGCTGGTAGTCCAGAGTCACGAATCACCCCAGGCTCATGGGTTATTCTACTCAAGAATCTTCCTGGTAGGTGTCTTTCTACACCTACCTATAGGCAGGGGTGGGAGAATGAGACCCAGGTTGTAGGGGGATTGAATACAGTTAAATATGCTATAGGCAATTAATCCATCTATCCATTCATTAAATATTTATTAAGCACCTACTATATGCAACCCACATTTTACCTCTTCCCTTCCGTGGTGACAGATAAAGTCTCCAGGTGGAATCTATGTGCTTGCATCTCCCGGAGAGAAATTGGGCAGATCTCATCCACATCAAATGGTGAAAGCTCATGTCGTCCTCCTTCATCTTTGACTTCAGAAGCAAAAACTTTTTCTGCAAAGCTTCGTGTTGCATCATCCATTGCTTTAAAAGTATTCATGGGTTAGTGTTGTGTTCCTCCAACAATCTCTACCATTTATTGAATATTTACATTATTAGGGTCAGGACTGTAACTAGGAGATCTTACATATGGAGAAAATTCACTGGGGTTGAAGAGAGGAATGGGTTAATGTTTAAGGCATGTTTGAAAAAGAGTTGAAAAAGAGTGGAGTCATAGGTCCTGAGACTTGCAAAGATCAAAGAGCTAGGTGGTCAGGGTGTTTGAAACAAGGAGAGGTTAGAGTAGAGTAAGTGATTAAAGGGCAGGTGGGAGGGAAGAAGGGAGGGAGGACGAATAATCTGGGTGTCCCTAGAAGATAGTAACAAAGATCAGGACAGCAGGGAGTGAAGTTTATAGGAGGAGAAGCTGTTGCTGATTAATGGTGGTAAAGAGGTATTGAATGTAGCAATGGGAAGCAAGGAGCATGCTCCCCCAGCCCTCTGGGGCATGGGTAGGAGAATGGACAGCCAGCCTTGGAGAGAGTGCCAAGTGATATGGTGTTTTCTGAAAAAAGTTGTTTCAGTTAGCACCATAAATTAAAAACAATATTAGAGGCAAAGATCAAGGATCATACAGTCACACTATTAGAACTGGAAGGGACTTTGGAGATCATTTAGTTTTAAATCATTTTTAAACTGAAGAAACTGAGGCCAAGAGAAATGAAATGACTTTGAGCCAAGATTCAAATATTCTTTCTCAAATTTTAAATCCTACATTGTTTTTCCTGCAGTACCACCCTAGAAGGAGTCTCAAGAGGGCTCCATGGAAAGGAGAGAAAGAAGACAGTGACAGGGAAGGCTAAGATTGTATAATCTAGGGACAGGGTATAGAGGCAGCTGGTGCAGCCAGCAGGGAGTTCCTTTCTTCCTGGTCCCTGGGCCAGGAGGCACCTGGGGGATAAAAAGTGAGGTGGGAGCACTCTGCCCTACCCCATGGAAAGATATCTGGGTGGCATGATAGTCTTGGAAATTTAGAGGGTGAATTTGGACACAGTGGGGAGGAGATGGTGGATGGGAAGCCAGTGAGGAGGGGAGAAGGAATACCTCTCCCTCAGGTTGGGGAACAGTATCCCCACATACACTTCCGAACAGGAGGAATAGTGCAACACCACTCCTGTCATCCCTGTTGGCAACTGGGATACATTCCTAAACACACCCATGCTAGTCCTAGGTTTGGTCATGATAGAAGGTGAAGGAATTGTCACAAGGGCTTCACAGTTTTCTGCCTGGGCCCTGAAAACAAAGAATGACTCAACTGTTAACATTCATCAATCCTTTTTAAGCTGAGGTGTTCTGCTATGTAAACCAGTTCACAGATTTTTAAATTTGGAAGGGATTTAAGAACTCATCTAATTCAATCTTCCTATTTTATAGATAACCTAATGGAGGCCCAGAGAGATAAACAGATTTGCCCAAGCTGCCATAGTCAGTGAGAGACAAAGTAAGGGTTGAAACCCTCTGCCCTCAGGCCAGTATGTGCTTAGAATCAATTTGGTCCTTGGTCCTAAAGTGGCCCTTCCACTGTGAAAGGTTTGAAAGTCCCTGATCAGAGTTTGGTCATTAAATTTGGTCCTTCCTTTCTCTTGTTTCAGATGGGGCACTCCCCAAATCCCAGTTCAACAGGGATGAGCTGAGTTCAAGGTCACTATCTAAAGCTCAAAATCAAGTTTCCTGGGTTGGCAGAGACTCTGAAGAGCAGAGTTGGGACTTCATGCCAATTTTCTTCCTTTGGGACCCTTGACAAATCAATTTCCTTATGGAGGCCTTATCCTTAAAAATAGGGAGAGAGAGCCATGAACGTTGCAAAGGATAAAGCCAGGATCCCTAGAATCTGAAGACAACCTGAAGACAAGGTCCCACAAGATGATGATATAGGTCATCTGTCCCAACTGATCTCTAAAGGTCTCTTTGCCTGTAAGTTTACAATTGACTCCTTTTGTAGGATCATCCTTTTGGAGCAGAATACTCAAAGGAGGCTTTAGTGATCAGTCCAACTGTCATTTTACATATGAGGAAGCTGAGGACAAGAGTGGTCTAGTCCAAAGTCACACAGTTAATATGGTGAAGCTGGGATTGGAGCACAGGCCCTTTGGTTGCAAATCCAAATCCAGATCCCTCCTTCTACTTTCAGTTTTATTCATCCCACTAATAGTTCATCAATGGCCAAGATCTTCCTTGTCTGAAGGCCTCTATGCTGAGCCCTTCTTCAAGGCAGCTTCAGCTACAGATAGGCAGTAATGATAAAGATGACAGTAAGTTAGTTAGTTGTGAAATGATAGATTATGGAGAAATTAGCCTCAGGCTAAGGGAGCAGATCATACATATACCCAAGGAAACATGCTCTCTTGTAATGTCTGCACAGCCCTTTAGGAAGTTAAAGCAAGATAGCTCAGGAATATTATGTAAAAACCTACTTATTATCGGTTTTCCCACTTTCAGTTCTGATTTCATTGTCCATTAGCTTTAGTTATAATATTTAGTAGGTAGAATCAAATAGTATTCAAATTATGAGAGAAATAATATATTTTGGGTAGTGATAGATAACTTCTATGGAAAGAATCAGCAGAAGAATTAACCTGTCCTGTTGTCATGGTCAAGTTAGCAGAAAAAGATCAATGTTTTGGCTGTATTACTATAGTTTATTTATTTTTTTTGGTTTGAATTTATATTTTTAATCTTGTAGGGAAATCATAGTGTAGAAACTCCCTCCTCTGTTACAGATCAAACAACTCTAAAAGAGTTTAATGTGAATCCTAAGAGGTTTAGTGATTTGTCCACACAATCAATATACATAACAAAATCAATACATGTCAGACATAGGCTCTGAACTCAGATCTTTCTGACTCTAGGGCTGGCTTATCCCTTATATCATACTACTTTTTTTTCCTTTCTAAAGTTTAGCACTTTTTTGGCATTGAAAACATTTCCATGAATTCAAGCACAGCATGCAGAAATCCCCAAAACAATGAGAAGGCAGCTTGCAATTTTGTTCAACTCTCCGAGAACACAAAAGATATTCAAGGTTCAAAAGGGAAATTTAATGAGAATGGAGTATTTCCAACACGTTTCCCCAGGACAATGCAAGCCCTATCTTAGCACTGCAAGCACATGCAACTGAAGAGGAGAGATGAGCAGGAACTTAATGTCATGGATGTGGTATGGAGCAATTAAAAAAAATAAGTCAGTTAGTAATAGTGGCATAGATGGTAACTTAGGCTGTAGCAGTGCCTTCACAACAGAATTTCCTGACAGAGTGGAAATGGACTTTGCACATGTATCATTTATCAAGCTATACTTTGGGCACTTGATCCTTCTCACATAGTCAGCTATAGCTATCCTTATAAAAATGTCTCAAGTTCAAAGAGTATTTTACATGCCTATATCTAATTTGTGGAATTAAATAGAGGGTTCAAAATGTGGTTTAAGTAATTTTTTTTAATGAACTCGACTGATTGTTTTGGTATACCCTAGACAAAATCATAGACTGGTTCTGTATCCAACAATTTAGTCCAAGAATAACTCTAGGAGAGGGGACACACTGGTATAGGATTCTTGAAAAAGGGATATCATGCTTGATTCAACATCCAACACCAATGATTCTCTACAAATTCAGGATGGTTTGGTTATTTTTCAGCAGTGTTTATTAACAAATAAATGAAATTAGCATGCAGTATGGTAGAGTTCAAAATTTTAGTTTGAGATCGATAATCCAGGGTCAGAAGGGACCTTGGTGATCACTTAGCCCAACCCCCCTCCTTTTATAGATGACAAAAATGGAGGTCCAGAGAGGTCAAGTGATTTGTCCAACATACCCCAGTTATGAGGCAGAGCCAGAATTCAAATCTGGATCTTTTGAATATCAGTGCTTTTCCCACTCTCCCATATATCTCTTAGTCTGAGAGACAAATTACAGGGCTACTACCCATAGGGAAATGCTTCACTTAGGAGTAGTTACTAAAAGGTTCAAAGCCAATTTGGAAGGAGGTCTCCAGTGAAGTGCTCTAGGAATCTGTCCTTGACCCTGTGGAATATTCATTTCTTTTCCCCATCAATAACTTGAGTAAAGGCACACATGGCATGTGCAAGAGATTGTAAATCACCTTAAGCTAGAAGGTATAGGATAAGCAAAATGATCTCCTTGATGGGCTAGAGCATTGGGTCAATTGGATTAAGATGAAATTGAATTGGGATAGATAGAAAATCAAATGATTTTACTAAATAAGTTAAAAAAAATCAATTCCATAAATACAGGATGGAGTTAGATGGGTAATAGTTTATCTGAAAAATATTGGGGAAAGGAAGGGGGTATTGAATAGATATGTTAGCCAAAAAAGCTCAAGTGCTCTGGGGCTAGGTTAAGAGAGGTAGAGCTTCCTGGGACAAGAAAGGAAGAGAGACGCTCCCTGCTCTTTGTCTTGTTAAGACCATACTAGGATCATTATGTTTAGTTTGAATGACATAGATTAAAGATAATATTGATAAGCTGGAGGGTATGTAGAGAATGGCAGCTTGGATATATGGATATATCTCATATGAGGATTAGTTGAAGGTTCTGGGCTTTTTAGCCTGGAAAAGAGATCAGAGTCTTTGAAGGGCTGTTATAATGGGAGGGAATGATTTGTCCTGTTGGCCACTGGAGGGCAGCACCAACAGCAATGGGTCGAAGCGATCAAGAGGCAAATTTAACTTTGATATTGGCTAAGGGAGCAGAATGAGTCTTTACCATGAAAAGTTAGAAAAGAGTAGAAAAGAGTAGAAAGAGTAGAAAAGAAACCTTTCTTTCATCACATAAGGATTCCCTCTAGAATAAAAACCAATTAGCAACTAATGTTAGGGGAGACATAATTAACAAGGGACCCAATTCACCCCTGTTTTATGTCTCTGATTTTGGGGTAAACATGGTTTCACTTCACAATATCAAATCCAAGCCCCAAGAGGTTCACTTAAAATTTGGCATTTTAAGTTGCTTGCAAAAGTACCAGAAAATTAATTTGAAATTGTTTGCTATAATGTATGATGATTATTTTCCTTGATAAAATTTGCCAGTTGCTATTATTTTAGCTAGTACCCATATAACACTGCTGAAAAAAAAGGCCCACACTCCTGATTTGAGAGCTCATTTATCCAGTTTGGATTTCAACAAGTCATAGAGGGGGAACATCTGTACTCACGGTTTTCTTTAGCTGTTAGAAATAAGATAAACAAATAGTTATGAAATACACAAAATAGGTTATAATAAATGTAAATATATATATATATATAAACTTTAGGTTAGAAATAAATGAAACAAATAGGTATGGTCAAATTGTAAAAATCACAATTAGAGTGGTCGATCATTTCTTTAGAATAGCAACCTGTGAAGTTTGGTACAGGGAAGAATAGTGGGATTCACTTCCTCTGTTTGTTGCCAAATGACTACCTCTAGACTAATCTTGCTCCACCAAGTCCTACTCAGACGCCCTGAGTTCTGGAGCTTCTGCCAGAGGAGGGTGAACTCTGGCAGCTTCATTCCAGTCGCTGGCTGCATCTGTTTTGGCATGCCAGCCTTCCAAGTGAGGACAGAGTGTCTCCTCACCCCTAGGCAGGCCCATCACTTGGGGTGGATTCATTGGCAGCTCATGAAACAAAGGAAAACCTTCAATAATTGAGAGCGAGGCAATGATGGAGCAACTCATCACTCATCGCTTCCTCTCTCATCCATGTCTTTAAACTATTCCTTTTAGAACTCCAATTTAACTAGCACCAGGAGGAAAACTGGAGGTGAATGTTTCCACTATCTTCTCACCTTTCAGACAAATTCAGAGATGGTAGGTTTAGAGCTGGAAGGGCCAAGGAGGCCCTCGCCCTGTCTCCTTATCTCCCAGATCATAAACCTGACAGGGTTCAAGCTGGAAGGGACTGAGAGGTCATCTAATCCAATTCCCTTCTTATAGAGGAGGAAATGGAAGACCAGAGACACAAAGTGACTTGTTTGAGGTCACTCAGCGACTCAGAGGCAGAGACTAGGCTCTGGCCTAGGTCTCCTGCAACCCATCCAACCCTCTTGGTCTCTAGCATGGTTGTCTCTGAATCCAGGCATCATCCAAACCTGGGATTCTCACTCACCCTTTGCTCATGCTTGGGGCTCAGGCCGGACTTTTTCTTTGTCCTTGCAATTATCAGAGCCATTGCTGAGCCCCCCACGAGAACATCAGAGCTGGAAGACTGGAGACCTTTCATCCCTGCCAAGCAGACTCCTTGGAGAACCCTGGCTCACCTACCTGGGACTCTGAACAGAGGCATTGCTGCTGGGGACCCTGACTCCTGGGAAGCCCTAGAGAAAGGCACGGCAAATGTGGGGAGGGCTGCCGGCCCCAGGCTTTAAATATCCTGACAGCCATTTTATTATTCTGTCTTGTCTCCTGTAACCTGATGCTCCAAGGCTAAAAAGAGAGGGATGACATCTGGGCCTATTTAAAGAGTCAGGCAATGGAGAGAAGAACAGGTGAAGTGGGGGGGGCACTCTGCTCCAGGGCCTGGGGATGGCCAGAAGGGAGGCTGGCTGGCCTGAAAATTCACAGCTATCCATTCTTCCCACCACCTGGGCTTCAGGTGTTGTGTTCTTGCCTTTTCAGAGTATTTTTTTTTTTTTACTTAATGTATTCTAATAAATTCTTTCACATTTCTGAAAAGCTTCAGGTACAAAATTCAGGATCCTAAATGTTCTCCATCATGAGAATGGGTTTCTGTCCTTATGTCTGTGTATGTGTGAGTGTGTGTCTGTAAGTGTGAGTGTGAGTATATGTCTGAGTGTATGTGTGAGTGTGTGTCTGTATGTGTATGCATGTATGTGTGAGTGTGCATGCCTGTGTTTATGTCATGTGTGTGAGTAAATATGTATGTACGTTTGTGTGTGAATGTATGTGAGTTTGAATGTGAATGTGTGTATGAGTGTGCATGCCTGTGTGAAAATGTGAGTGTGTGAGTGTGTGTGAGTATGTGTATATCTGTGTGCATCGTACAGATGTATGTGTGTGTGAGTGGGGTCCCAGTATATTCACTCAAATTTTTATAATGCATTTTGTCTCTCATAGTTATTTCTATCTTGGCAGAAATTCACTTAGTACCATTTTTAATGTAAAGACAAAAATTCACTGTCCATAGCATTTCCCAAATGGATAGAATCTTCTCTGCTATAAGCTCTAAGAAAGGAGCTGAACTTGTTAAACATCTGACATACTCAGTTCACTTCACATTTATTAAGGATCTACCAGTAGTCCTTTAAGGACTTCAAAGTGCTTCATGCGCACAATCTCATCTGATCCACACAACAACTGGGACCTAGACGCGAACCAATGGATTACTCCCATTTTACAGCTGAGAGAAGGGATTTGCTCAGGGTTACATCCAAATGTCCCCCTAACATCATGGTGTGCGCTTTTCCTGCTAAATGGAAACTCTAGGACTTTGCCAAACTGAGCTGATGACTCTAGCATAGAAACTCTACACTGAGGTTAACTACTAAATTGAAAACAAAACATTCAAACGAGGCACCACCTGCTAATTTGTTGGCTGCTATTAGACATGGGGAAAGCCAGAGCTTTACATACTGGACATACTTCCTTCATGTCTGAAATGGAACTCTATCTACCCCCCAAACCCTGGGCCCCCTCCCTTCCCTCTTACTGAGGAGGGCATCACCATCCTCTTGGTGTTGCAGAATCACAGTCTAGGAGTCATCCTGGACTCCTGTCTCTCAAACCCCAACTCCAATATGGTGACAAGGTCTTTTGATTTCACTTTCACAATATCTCTCAAATATGCCCTCTTCTCTCCTCTGACTCCATCACCCTTCTGGTACAGGACCCCATTACTCTGCACCTGGACTATTGCATTAGCTGTGTGAACCTGGGCAAACTGCTTAACCCTGTTTGCCTCAGTTTCCTCATCTGTAAAATGAGCTGGAGAAGGAAATGGCAAACTGCTCCAGTATCTTTGTCAAAGTCCAAAATGAAGTCATGAAGAGTCAGACCTGACCTAATTGACTGAACAACAAGAGTCTGCTTATCTCAAATCTCTCCCTATTCCATCTTCCATTCAGTCACCAAATTTGATTTTCCTAAAGCACAGTGACCATGTTACACTCCCCTTCCCCAACCCACCCACTCAGTGAACTCCAGTGGCTGTCTATCACTACCAGGCTCAAATTCCTAAATCCTTTTGGTGTTCAAAACCCACTCCTACCTTTCCAATCTTATTACACTTAACTTCCCAACCCATATTCTTTGGTCCAGTCCCATGACTCCTGGGCTGTACCTTGAACAAAATACTCCGGCTCTCGGTTATCTTTCTGGTTCTCTCCTACATATGGAATTTCTTCTGGGAATACTAAAACATAATTTGTGTTTAGGTCTCCCTTGAGGTGGGGTCCATAAATAATAGATGAAAAGTTTCTTTCTCTCCAGAGACCCCATCTAGCTATAGATAGGTCATTCATTCAGTTGACTTGGCATGTTCTTAGGAAAGAAATACATTTAGGGTTCCTAGGGTGGCAACCCCCCAGTATTCTTGTAATCATAGGGCACTACCCTAAAGATTTGGGCACTTAGCATACTGGGAAAGAAATGAATGTGGAATCCCTATAAAGGGAACTTCCTTCCTCTTGTACCAGTGGCTCATGGTAAACCTAAAGAGTACAATTTACATTCTAATTTCTTTATATTGATCTTACATTTCTAGGCTGGGACTGGGTGTATACACATACACACACATATAAGCATATATATATATCTCAATTTTTATTTTTAAAATTTTCAGTTCCAAATTCTATCCCTTCCTCCTTTCCTGCCCTCTTTTCCCTCCCCAGATGGTAAGCAATCAGATACAGGTTATACATGTGCAAATATAGAAAATATTTTCATATTAGTCATCTTATACAAGAAGACTTGAATAAGAAAAAGAATGAAAGTGAAAAATAGCTTGCTTCAGTCTATATTCAAACAATATCAGTTCTTTCTCTGGAGGCGGATAGTATGCTTCATTATTAGTCCTTTGGGATTGTCTTCCATCATTGTACTGCTGAGAATAGCAAAATAATTCACAATTATTCATTGTTACTGTGAACAATGTTCTGCTGGTTCTGTTTACTTCACTTTGCATCCATTCTTGTCTTTCCAGTTTTTCTGAAATCATCCTGCTTGTGATGTCTTGTAGCACAGTAACATATATCATATGCCAGTTGGTTTAGCCACTCCCCAATTGATGAACATCCCTTCAATTTCCAATTTTAATCGGCCACAGAAAGGAGTAATGGTTTTTTCAGTCATAAAAACCCGGGTTCTGCTTCTACTTCTGATGGATACTAGTTGCATGACCAGGATCTAGTCTCCCATCACAAAGCTCAACTCACAAAGTGTGGTCACAGGGTCTCTCTCCCAGTCACAGCTAAGTTTCTCTGGGATCTTGAAATTTCAGATCCCTAAGGCCATCATGATAATATTTCAGGCAGCTTATATGGAAAAGAAACAAATGGTTGCAAGCCCAAGCCAGAACACAAAGAGATTTGATAGAGCAACCAAAGGATTCTTCTAGCACAAATCACTTAAACTTCCTGAACCTTAGTGTCCTTATCCATTAAAAATGGGAAATTTCATCTGTACTACCTGCTTCAGAAGATAATGGTAGGATTCACAATAAATAATGTTTGATAAATGCTGTGCAAACACTGCGATGCTAAACATAGGTTATTATTCTCTTGGGCACCTGTGCTTATAAACCAAGTTCAACAGAAACAGTTGAGGTCATTCTGAAATGCCCAGATCAGAATCTGGCCTCCAATTACAAAGTGTGGTCACAGGGCTTTCTTCTCTCCTAGTCACAGTTAAGTTTCTCTTAGACCTTGAAACTTCAGATCTCTAAGGCCATCATGAAGATGTTTTGGGCAACTTATGTAGAAAAGAAACAAATGATTGCAAGGCCAAGCCAGAATAGAATGAGATTTGATAGAACAAAGAATTCTTCTAATACATGTCTCCCACAGGTTTCAATGATATGTGTTTTGCTGTTTGAGAGATATGTATATAAGCCTAGAGGCAGTTTTCTGTGCTCTCCTCCCAGTACTTCTCTGGCTTAGAGAAGGGTTGGGGAGGGTGGCATTTACTTTCTCCCTGTCTCTATCTCTCTGTGTATATATATATATATCTTTCTCTTTCCCCCTTTTTCCCTCTCCCTAAAAAAGAGAACTTACTCTGAGTTTGCTGTGGAAGACTCATTTTCTCTCTCTATGAGTGTTTTCACTCTTTCTGAAGACTGGATCAAGACCATCAATGTAGTCTATGAAAAGCAATTCAACAAGACCTTAGGAAACTTATATTTTGAAGTTTTGTCCTATTTTTTTGAATGTACTTGCCCTGCAAACTGTGCCTTCGATTCTCTTTCTCTTTCTCTGTGCATTTGTCTTTTATTTGTCATAAACTCTGTTCATCATTCTTATATGCAATTTCTTAAAGTTAATGTTAGGATAGAAATGTGGACTGGACATAGATTTCATTTTCCAGATGACAAAACCCTCTCTACCAATGAAGGTTGGCACTTTCTCTGGAACTTGTGGCCTTAAAGTTTTGTCCAGATCATTGAGAAGTGAAGAGACCAGCCCAAGGTCAAACAAAGTTGTTAAAGTTAATTCATGAATACAAAAGTTATTTTATTTCTATGAACAATACCATACATTGGTACCCAAATCTGCTTCTGAATTCATATCTAATCTCTCTATCCCTCTAAATATCCATCAATTATCTATCTAATCTGTTTAAATATCTATTTAAGTAGGCCATCTATTTATCTAGCTAAACATCCATGTAAATTTTTATCTAAATATTTATCTATCCATTGATCTGTTTATCTTTATCCCCAGATCAATGTACACTTCAAATTCATATGCTTAATAAACTGCCTATGGACTAGGCAGTACTAGGTCTTCATATATTAGAATTCATGTTTGTGAAGAATATATTCTGATAAATCTGTATCTATTTGACTCAAGTCACAATTCTAGTGTGAAACTGGGTAAAGTCACCTTGGATCTGTGTATTCAGTTATTATTACCACACTGGAGAAATCAAAACAAAGCATTACAAAATGTCAATAAAAGCCAAAAAAAAAAAAAAAAGAAAAGAAAAGAACAGGAAAAAGAGAACGGGAAAAAGAAAGAAGCCCAACAAATAATGGAAATATTCTAGTAGAAGTTGTCTCTCTAGCCTCCATTGTAGAGGTGGGAAATCTATAAATGTTGGTTTGTTGTTCTTTGTTTTTTTGTCTTCTCCCTTTTTTTCTTTAAAAAATTGTTAAATAGGACAATTTTCTGGGAAGGGGAAGGGTACAAGGGGAAATTGAAGTAATATTAAAAAGCAAAACATTTTTTAAAATTTATTTAAAATAAAGAAATATTTTCATCCATCATTCCAACAGTGAATTTTTCAGTGTTTGCTTCTGTAGCATAGTCAAGAGGTGAGGCTTTTTTTAATCTAAGGAAAATAGCACAATGTGTTGGTAGTTCTGTGAACTTATTTTCTCATAATTTGGTATCATAATCAGTCTCACAGAACTATTGCAGTTCTCTGACATGGTTCCCTTCTCTTCCTTTCTTCCCCCATCTTCTCTCACCTCCTTTCTTCCCCTCTATTGCATTAGGTCCTTTGTACCTCTTCATGTAGTGTGATTTATCCCATTCAAATCTTCTTCATCCTCCCATCTCTTTACTGTCCCCCCTTTTTAAGGAGATATTGTTTTTAAATCATTCTATCAGAGTCACAGGCAAGTCATGAGTGTCCATTACTTCTGGCTAAGTATATTCTCCCTTATAGAGTTACAGTTCTCAAGAGTCATGAGAATCTTTCTGCCAGATGGGGATATAGCCAGTTTCATCTTATTGGATAAGATTTTTACTTTGCCCTTTTTTTTCCCCCTTTTCATGTATCTTTTGAGTCTCCTGTTTGAAGGTCAAATTTTCTATTTAGCTCTGGTCTTTTGCCCTATTCCCTCTCATGAGATGACAATCCCTCATCACTAGCAGAACACTTAGCAAGAACTCAGATTCTGACCTATGTCCTCAAGTCTAGCTCTTGGAGCTTGCGATTCCATGGAAAAGGTCATTCCTGATGGTATGGAATTCTGTGTTTATTGCCCAGCACATTGCTAAGTGCAGACTTACCCTTATCTAATTGCTATTCCAATAAATTTGTACTTCTGTTTTCAAAGAAGGGCTTTTGACACTTATTTGGTGCATTAGGCTATAACATCCTATTGCTAAAGATAAAAGATCTTAAGTTCATGAGGACAGGTATAAAAGAGGCATTTTTCTTTGGAAGGAGTACAACAGCTAAGAACTGTGGGAAGGGAGGATGCCATTTTTTTTTAGGTTTTTGCAAGGCAAATGGGGTTAAGTGGCTTGCCCAAGGCCACACAGCTAGGTAATTATTAAGTGTCTGAGATCGGATTTGAACCCAGGTACTCCTGACTCTGGGGCCATTGCTTTATCTACTTCGCCACCCCCGAGGATGCCATTTTAAAAAAGAAATGTCACATCTCAACTCTTTTGGCTTCAGTCTCCTCATTGGAAGAAAGAAGCACTGAATTACATGGTATCTAAGGTTACTTCCAAATTCAAAAATTCACATTTTGTGTGAATTTCTTGTGTCCTAAACAATATGTTCACCTTTTAACCTTTGGTAGTTTGTTTTCCAGTCCAATCACATGATGAAACAGTGGGTTCAAAATGGGCTCAAAAGCTACAAATGATCTAGTACTGAATTTGGAGTTCAAGGATCTAGGTTTGAATTTCAACTCTGTGTTAGTTGGGCAACTATCTTGGCATCCCTAGGATTCAGTGTCTTTATCTGTTAAATGGAAGGAGGGCACTAAATGACTTCAAAGTTGTGAGTTGGGGAACTAACTTGGCTTCTCTAGGACTCAGTATTTTTATCTGTTACATGGAAGAAGGGCACTAAATGACTTCAAAGATCCCTTTCAGCTCTAATGCCACAACCTTGATTCAATCAATAAACATTTATTAAAAATCTACTATGGACCAGCCACTGTGCTTTTTAAAACTGTTGATGTTTGTCCTTTGTTCTTGAAGAAGACCATGATGACAGGAAGATGATGTCATGACAAACACATGAACTGGATTTGAGTGAGGGGGTCTGTGCTAAGTCACCAGCCCCACTTTCTCCTCCAGGGTCATCTGGGTCCAGCGGCCAGATAGGAATCAGGACGACTGGAGAGGGTCCTGGATGTGAGGCAGTCAGGATTAAGGGACAATAAGAGTCAAGTGTCTGACGCTGGATTTGAACTCTGGTTCTCCTGACTCCAAGGCCAGTGTTCTCTCCACTAGGCCACCCAGCTGCCCTGCTTATTAAAGCTATAGCTATAATAAAAGACAAAAGGCAGTCCCTTCCTCTTAAGGAGCTCAGAGTCTAATGGGAGAGACAACAAACAAACAAATATGTACAAACAAGCTATAAATAGGAGAAGTAGGACTTCATTAATAGGGATTAGGATTAAAGGAGGTTGGGACAAAGGAAACCAGGGTAGCTAATAGGCCAGTGTCACTTGACAGAAGAGTATTCACTGGGGAGTAAGGTATAAGAAGACTGCAAAGTTAGGATGGGGGCCAGGTTGTAAAGGGTTTGATTACAAACAGAGCATTAGAAATTTGAACCTGGAGGTGATAGGGAGCCACTGGTGCTTATTAAGTGTGTATGTGGTTGAGGGGAAGGGGGAAGAAAGGACGTGATCAGAGCTGCTTAAAAAAATAGTCAGAAGCTGGATTATAAGGGTTAAAAAGTGAGTAGCCTTAAGTGGAGGTACATATTATTGAGTCCTTTCAGGGAGTTTAGTCACAAAGGGCATAAGAAAGATGATAATTATTGGAGCTGAAAGGACGAACTTCTTTTTTAAGATAAGGGAATTATGGGCATATCTGTAGAGAGTAAGGAAAAAGCTAACAGCTAGGGAAAGATTGAAAATAAATGAAAGAGTGGGAATAACAGAGGGGAAAATCTGTCGGAGAAGGTGGGATGGAATGACTTTGATATTTCAAGTGGAGGTGGGGGTGAGACTTGCTAAGGCTTTCTTTCTGTGAGATGGGGTAAAGCAGAAGAGAGTGGCAGTCAGAATCTGAGTAATATGAGATGAGGGGAGAAGAAGGAACTCACAGTGAGTAGTCTCAAATTTTTTTCTGCTAAATGAGGCAAGGTTCTTAGCTGAAAGGATGGTGGGAAAGAGTATCCATGGGAGGTTTGAGAAAGGATGAAAACATTTAGAAGAGCCACTGTGTAGAGTGGTTCCATAATGTTTGTGTAGAAGGACTACCTAGCAGCAGTGAGGGCCTGGTTGAGGTTTTATGGCATAAACATATAGTGGATCTGGTAAGAATGTGATTTTTGTCTACCTATATTCATCAGCACATATACAGGAGCAAAGATGGTGGGAGTCATGCAGGTAAAGACTTAGTAGGGCACTATTGGAAATATGGATAAAAGACTCGAGAGAAAAAGGGCAGAGTAGAGCTAAACTGGTTCACCAAAGAGTCAAGATGAGGAAAAGAGGAGAGAGTGGCTAGGGTAGGGAAGAAGGCCTGAGAGAGAACTAAGGGGTCAAAGGATTGGTGGTCTCGGGCTGGGTGAACTGTAAGGTTTGTGGGAAGGCAGAGTGAGGGATGGAAAGCCAAAAGATTATGGTCAGATAAAGGGATTTTGGAATTCATAGCTATTTTTAGGTTTTGTTTTGTTTTTTGCAAGGCAATGGAGTTAAGTGCCTTGCGAAGGTCACAAAATGAGGTGATTATTAAGTGTTTAAGGCTGGATTTGAACTCAGGTACTCCTGACTCCAGGGCTGGGGCTCTATTCACTGCTCCACCTAGCTGCCCCTGGGATTTTGAAATTCTTGAACATGAAGGTGGTGTATTTGTGAGTGACAGTAAAATCAATGATATGTACATTTTTGTGTGTAGCTGAAGTGAATAGATTGGATTTCAAAGGAGGAGAGATTACTGTGATTTGGAAGTAGGAGAAACTGGAAGTGTCAGTGAAGAACATGAATATTCCAATTCCCCAATCTTGACCAGTGAACCAAGGAGAATGATTGGAAAGGATGCCCAGGGAGGCTGTGTCATCAAGGGAAAGCTAGTGATTGCTAGAAAATGGAAGGAGTGAGAGAGGAATATATTACAATGCAAGAAGTTTGTTGCCTATGAAACAGGCATTACACAATGGAAAGGGTGTTTGGTGGGAACTTTTGGGGTAGGAGGATTGAGGAGTATGAAGATAAGGAACTGGGAGTTGGGGGATGGGGAATGGGATTTAAATGATGTCCTACAGAGATCAAAGAGAAGGTTGTTCTTCTTTGAAACAAAGGCTCTCTGCATCCCAGTTAGGGGATTGGGCTGCTCTGGTGCAGATGGACCAGACCCCTAGCAGCCCTCTTTCAGAGGAAAAGTCTCACTCCTTTATGGTATTTTCTTTTGGCAAGGCAATGGGGTTAAGTGACTCGCCCAAGGTCACACAGCTAGGTGTCTACCTTAATTGTCTGAGGTCAAATTTGAACTCAGGTCCTCCTGATTCCAGGGCTGGTGCTTTATCTACTGCCCCTTCCATTATAGTTTAATTGTTAGATCTAATGTCTCTTCCTTAGTTTTTATCCTCTCTGCAATCTCTCTGCAGCAGTAGGGGGATCCTCCTACTTGGTATTCTTTTTTTCCATTGATACTCTCTCTCTCTGTTTGATTACTCTAGCTCAGTTTTCACTAGATTATCATGAAAGGCTCAATCTCCCAAAATAAGTGCCCTATGATATTCTCTTCTGTTATGGTTCTCCATAACCTTCTTGGTAATATCATCAACTTTTATAAGTTCAATAATCATCTCTTGCAGACCCCTTGATTTAAACCAAATCCAATATTAGCCAGCCCTGTTAGGCTTCAGTACCATTTCACCAACTGCCTATTGGACATTTTCAACTGAGTGTTCCTTGGATGTCTCAAACTCAATACATCTAAAACAACTCATTATAAGTGAGATAGGGGCAGCTAGGTGGCGCAGTGGATACAGCACTGAACCTGGCGTCAGGAGTGCCTGAGTTCAAATTTGACCTCAGACACTTAATTACCTAGCTGTGTGGCCTTGGGCAAGCCACTTAACTCCATTGCCTTGCAAGAAAAAAAAACCCTAAAAAAAAATAAGTGAGATGAAAAGTCCAAGAGTCCACTGGTTAGGCATTACTGTTAGTCACGGTGAATCAGTGACATAGATATAGTGAACTGCATTTTCATTACACTCAGAGCACAGCCTCAACTAATGATGTATGAGTCAGGGAGTCCAGAATATCAACTTCAGCACCTTATATAGAATATGAATTCATAAGCAGCAGAGAAAAATGGAATTTTTCAGAAAGCAGGAGGGAAAGATAAGGGCACACACATCTGGAAACAAGCAACAGAAGGGAAAAGCAAGGATACTTGCCAGCTGGTCAAAAATGGAGCTGTGGCTTCTTTCCCAAGTTTGATTGAGCAGGTGGCAGGTATGACCTTCTAATTTTCAAGAACAATATCTGGAAGCTCTAAATAGAGACTGGGGTAGTGTCTTTTTTTATCATAATGGCATTGAGAAGTCTGAGCCAGAAATTCTCTTGTTATGTCTATTTTCTCCCAAACTCATCCCTCTTTCAATCTTCCCTATTTTTGTAGGATAGTATCATCCTCAACTGTATTCCATATTGCCTGGAAAGAAATCACTGGACAGAGGTCAGTATTCAATCCACTGATCATCTTCTTCAGGGATCTTTGGACTTGTAGTTAATGACTTGTTCCTGTCCTAGGACCATTAGGACTGAGAGAAAGCAACACTTTACCTTTCTATTCAAAATACTCCGTGACCTTGTCCCTCCTTTTGGAGGTGACTTTGGGAACATCATTTTGGGAAGCTATCTTCAGAGTCTGCAGATTTTTAACCTCTTGGGAAGGGTCTGAACAGCTCTGTATGGTGGAAGAAACAATGATTTTTTTTTTAACAAGGCAATGGGGTTAAGTGACTTGTCCAAGTTCACAAGCTAGGTAATTATTAAGTGTCTGAGATCAGATTTAAACTCAGGTCCTCCTGACTCCAGGGCTGGTGCTTTATCCACTGCACCACCTAGCTGCCCCAGAACACTGATTTGAAGTCAGAGATCTTAGGTTTGAATGAATTTCTTAGCTGGAGCAATTCAATTAACTTGAGCTTAGTTTCCTCATCTGTAAAATGAGGAGGTTGGACTAGATGGCTTCTAGGACCCTAGCTAATTGAAAAACTATGAAAATTGCATGCTGCAATAAGAAAAACGTCATCCACATTCTTTTGTATTCAGGAAAGACATGGATATGCACTATTGACAAATTTGGGAGATTTTGTAGGATTTTACTATCCTCATTCTTTCATTTTATTTTCCTGTTAATGATCATTTCCGATAAACACAAATGCCAATTTCTTGAAATGCATCCTTTTTCCATTAGATAAATGACTTTTTATTTCCTGTGACTTGAATGCGATTGCATTCAGTAGAAGAATCTAAGCTTGGATAATGCCAAATGTCAAAAGAGCTTTTGGGCTGCTAAGCGGAGAAAGTGGTTTGATGGGTGCTTCTCCATTAGGCACAGGATTCTGGAGGGGATGGAGTATGGGCTGGATGTGTACAGAGCAACCCCTTCTTTGAATGGAATCTTGCAGGAGGGGCTGAGTCCTGTACAGATCTGTACAAAGCAGGCTATAACTGAGAGAGGGGTTATCAGCGGCTGGTGAGGGGGCATGCCAGCTTCAGGGGGAGGTGTGATTGATTAGGTTCTATCCCTAGCGGGAACATTGTTGCTAAGCAAGTTTATATCTTGGAGTAAACTGGGAAGGTCAAAAGGGAAAATGACAACAGAATAAGCCTGTTTGTCAGACCCTTGACTGGCTCATCAGTGAGGGAAGTTCTAACATAGCTCCTGGAGGAGTGAGTCCTGCCCAGTTGTAGGAATACAGGGTGAAAGGCCACGGTTCCTGACAGCTTCAGTTCTCATACTATCCTACAAGTATTGTGTTTCATCTTGATCTTTGTATCGTGAATGCCAAGCTCCTCAGATTCCCACATAATCCAAGAATAACCTTCTCTAAATCCTGAATCTGCCTCAACAGCTTATTAAACTTAGTCTCTGCAAGAGATGTTGATGCTTTTACAAAGGAAGCCTCAGGTGTAAAATTTTAAAATGATGGGTTTCTAGTCATTTATATTTTTAATTAATGTCTCAGCTCCCAAGATTGTAACAACATTTTACTGGATGGTTTTCAGTCTGGCTTTTAAAATTCTTCCTTGTCTGGTCCCAACCTAATTTTCCAGCTAGGTTCTGAGTTGGGAAGACCCGGATCAAATTTGACTTCAAACATCTGTGTGCATATGCCCTTGAGCGAGTCACTTCAATCCTTTCTGCCTCCATTTCTTATCTACCTTCCAAGGTTTTTGAGAGGATTAAATGAGATATCTGTAGTGCTCGGCAAATGGTAGATGCTTAATAAAGGTTTTTATATATTTGCCCTCTTCCCTCACTCAGTGTCCAGCTGGACTGGCCTTTCTCCTGTCTCACACATAGCCTAGATTCCTGGCTTATGTGCCCTCTCACTGAATATTGCCCCTAGCTAATGCCCACCTCAGAGACTTTCTCTTCCAGAAGCTCAAGCACCTCCTGCATGAAAGCTTCCCTATTCCCCACATCTCCTGGTGCCTTCCCAACTTTGTACCTGTTTTGTACTCACCCTGTAGACATGTACTTTGAGGTTCACGTGATCCAAACTTAGCACACAGTTCAGATCCTAGTGACCATTATTTATTATAGACTTTCTTTGATAATTCAATGGCTCAATCAGTCTTGCTCTCTACCACATGCCTTGTCCTCATACTAGAGAATTTCAACATATATGATGCTCCCTTAACTAACCTCCCTTCTCAATTAATTATATGCCATGTCCTGCTCCTACACTCCACCTTACTATTGATCTTATGTCTGCTTCTTTGATGATAAAGTCTAGAATTCCTTTACTGGTCTTGATCTCTTCTATCATTCTATCCTTCCCCAGGTCTTATGACACCTAACCCTATTCTTCATCTCCAAGGCCTCCATTCTGTCCACTTCCCCACTCTTTTCCAGATTGTCACACCTGCACTAGCTATATTCTCCTTCCTTCCCTATCCTGACCTGCTGGTGAACCAGTTCTGTACTTCTGAGTCTCTTGCCCCTCTCCTATCACTGACGTTACTTGACGAAATCCCCATTCTGGATTATTCCCACCATCTGCTTTTCTCTGCTCCTATTCATGTGCTGTTGAATGTAGCTGCACAACAGATTGATGTCGATTTGGTCTGCTACCAATTTATGTGACCCAATAACAATGGGGCTGTCATTGCAGCAATCATTTTACTCATCCCTAATCAATTTACTGGATCCCACTCTCTAAAGCTGTTTTCAACTCTCCTCAAGCCAGGGATGGCATATCCTCCTTTGTTCTCTATAAGGCAGACCTTGCCTCTTAACTTTACTATCAAATTGAAGCCTTTTTATGAGAGCTCCCTTTTCTCCCCTTATCTGGTTACTCTTGACATCCTCCTGCCCCACCCCAAGGTGGTTCTTCTTGCCAAGGCCAAATCCTCTAGGTGAACCCTTAATTCTTTCCTATCACATTTTATTTTGTAGCTTGCCCCATCATAACCCCCACTATTTCTAATCTTCAGCCTCTATTTACTCACTTCTTCTCTGCTGCGTACAAATGTCTATGCATTTCCCCTTCTCCTTAAAAATTCGTCACTTGATTCAACCATTCCCCACTAACCTATTGTCTTCATCCATGTAACACCTATTAACTGTGAAGGGCCCCTAAGATTCTCTCCTGAGCCCTCTTACCTTTTTCCCCTCTACTATATCATTTGGTCATCTCATCAGCTGCCATGGGTCCAATTATCATCTCTATGCAGATCATTCCAAGATTCAAATAGTCAGGCCTGGTTTCTCTCTTAAGCTATAGTCCTACATCACCAACTGTCTGTTGGACATCCTGAACTCAAAAGGCTCAAAACAGAACATGTCTTTTCCCTGAACCTCCTAACCCCAACATTCCACACTTCTGTTAACATCAGGGATACTACCATTTCCCCAGTCACCTAGGTTTACAATCTGTCATTCTCAATCCCGATAACTAACCAATCCATTGCCAATCTTGTTTCTACCTTTCCACTATCTTAAAGACATAGATTTCTAATTAAATAGCAACAGCCCAATTCAGGCCTCAGCACCTTTCACCTGGACACTTAATGACAAATTTCTAATTGATCCATCCTGAATTCTTTGTCAGTGATTTTTCCTTAAGAGGTACTCTTTATATATCCCATGTTCCTACTCTATTAATTTCAGTGGCTCCCTTTTACCTTTAGGATCATATAGAAAAGTCTCATTCTGGCATTTAGAGTTCTTCACAATGTGGTCTCTTCCTACTTTTCTAGTCTTATTGATACCTTGCTCTTCTCTACAAGTCAGTCCCATTATGTACTGAACAGAGAGCCTGGAAATTGTCTGGACTCATTCCACCACAAATTTGTTACATTTTTTAAACTGAAGCAAGACAATCCTTTTACATTTTCTTAATCAGCTACTCCACTGACCACAGCAGCTAGTTCAGACCCTTCATCCCTCCTCTTGCCTCCCACAATGTCCCCTCCCCCAGCCCTCCCATATGAGATCTTTGTCCAATACCTCATGAATCTGAAGCTCCCTCTCCTCCTATCACTCAGTTGTGATGTCTTTCCTCACTATCTCTTTCACCCTTCTCAAATGGAGGCTCTTCTTCCCAAGTAAAGCCTTTATGGCCCTTGAATCTATTCATAAGCAAAGGCTAACATCTATTCCTTTTTTTTTTTAAGGCTTTTGAAAGGTAAATGGGGTTAAGTGGCTTGCCCAAAGTCACACAGCTAGGTAATTATTAAGTGTCTGAGGCCGGATTTGAACTCAGGACCTCCTGACTCCAGGTCTGGTTCTCTATCCACTGTGCCACCTAGTCACCCCCTAACATCTATTCTTGAGTGTATGATTTTTGCTTTATTCTTAATTAGGATTGACACGGGCTGGATCATAGAATACAAGACCATAGATAAGTGGATTTCATTTTTCATTAGATTTGAAACAATATTAGCTGAAGTGTAAAAGAAATTCTCTAACAGTATTGTCTTTAAAAAAAAAACTGTGTTCTTTCAAGTTTTTGCCTGTGGTATTTTTAATGGATCTCAACTAAGGGACTTATTTCTGCAATATCTGGTGTACACATTTCAGATACTCAAACTTCAACAGAGGAAATGTTAACTTTTACAAGATACATTACTAGAAAAATGGAGATAGGTGGCAAGGTTTGTGGAAGGGACCCAAGTCTTTTTAACAGATTATTTCTGAAAAGGTTTTTTTTAAAAAACTTAGTTCTTGGGGTGGCTAAGATGGCACAGTGGATAGAGAACCAGACCTGGAGTCAGGAGTCCCTGAGCTCAAATCCGACCTCAGACACTTAATAATTACCTAGCTGTGTGGCCTTGGGCAAGCCACTTAACCCCATTGCCTTGCAAAAAACAAAAAAAACCCTACAAAAAAAACCCTTAGTTCTCTAAATTCAGCTCTTTTAAGAAAATCTTCCTATGTGGAGAACCTGTTTCCTTTGTGTTCTAATTTATAAAGCTAGTGGTGTTTTGTGCTTTTTACCTTGGGCGGTTTCACAAAAGATTCACCAATAGGGGATTCTCTTCCCATGCCTACTTATTTATGGTGGCATCAAATAACATGCAGCTGGGATTGGCTTTCTAATGACCTTGAGAGCTGCACACTGGGAAAGCAGGCCCTGAAAAAAGACACAAAAATGCCAAAGGAGTTCTGATAGAGCTGAGTCAAACTTTTTGAGCTGCAATTTTGCTATTTATTTCTCCAGTCCAATTCCTAGATTTTCAGACACTCACAACAGGGGTTAAAAGGAGGAAAGGTCAGTACTGAGATTTTTCTGAGCTCTTAGGAGGGCAGTGCAAGAACTTCTGGAGAGGATCCCCGAGGTGATCTATGTCAACTCATTCACTCTATGAATGAGGCAAGGGTGGACTAGGAATGCCAAGCTTCTAGTCAAGGGTTTTACAGGTATAGGTACTCAACATCAGAGGCAAGACTGAAACCCAAGAACCCTGACTAGTCAGGTAATGAATAGTAACTCTGTTACTGGTCTGATTTATCTGATATTCATATAGGAAATCACATTTCAAAACAATTCTACTCACATTAACTTTCTTTTTTCTTAATTTTTGAAAGATTTTATTTTGAATTTTACAATTTTCTCCCTAATCGTGCTTCCCTCCCCCACCCCTCAGAAGGCAGTTTGTTAGACTTTACATTGTTTCCACTTACATTAACTTTCAACTTGATTTGCCTTTTCTACCATTATCTCAAGAAATCAATGTAATTTATCATCTGGACTTAAAGTAAGCTTCTACAGGATGGAGACTCTCTATATTTAAAGTCTGTCTTGGAATCAATGCCTTCCTTGCATAAAGTAGGCACATCTGCTGAATTTAATTTGCAGTTCAATTCATGACACAGTAAGCATTCAAGGATAGGCAACAGCCATTGCTCACAAACCTCCAGTCTTTGGAAGACTGGCATACTAAAATCCTAGTTGATTCAAGGGTAGGAAATCACCTTTTTTTTAAAAAAAAAAATAATTCTCTTCTAGCTTCTATATAGTAAATACAGAGTTGTACACACATCAGGCACTTAACATCTGTTAAATGGAGCCTGATTCCAAAGTACAAAGTAGAAATGTTAAATCTTAATCATTTCTGTAAAAACCCTGAATACAGAATGAACTTTTTGTTGATGACTTAGAATTATTCTGGGTACAAAACATTTTTGTGTAAAGAGGTAAAAATGAATCACACCATGCTTAACACTGTTAAATGGGAATTCAGATTTGTGAATAAGGTCTACATCTTTTTTAAGACTGTCTCCCCATCTCATCCAGGCTGGCAGTGCAGGGGCTACCCACTACTGATTGGTATGATCTAACTTTCTGTTTCTTAGCTGGACTGCTTTGCCTGCCTTTAAGGTAACCTGCTTCCCCATCTCACAGAGGAGAGAGCTAACATACTGAAGGAAGACAATGTGCATACACTATCAGTCTAGCCCATTGTAGCTCAAACTAAGAGGATTCACCAGGCTCAGCTCCAATATCCAAAGTAATTGGGATGACAGGCACGTACCACCTCACACCCACCCTACCCCTCAAAGTGGTAAATGACATAAATCAAGACCTGTGATTATTCATAATGGTACTTCAGTAGAGAGAAAAGGATTAATAACCAACGAATTTCCAGTTTTATTTTTTAAAAAATCATTTACAAGAACAATAACCAACTTTTAAAATTCAAATGAACAGTCTTTTTAAGATGGATTAATTTACAACAAAATCTTCAACTTAAAATATTAGCCCTTCTGTGGAGGACTAAGGAGGCTAATGAGCTCCAGTTTAAACAGCAGATTTGCACAATTAATATATTTTCCTGCATTTGATGGCACAAAAATTGATAGGTTATAGAACTTCTAATGAGACAACCCTCATCTAGAAGTTATGCAAACAACAGTCCCAGGAATGACCTGAAATTCCCTTTCCAAGGTCACTCAAATTCTGTCACCAGTTATCTGGAAATCTGTGTGACAGATACTTTGACATGGAAAATACCACTTCGAACCAAATGATTCCTTTGGAAAACAAAATGATATAAAAAACATTAGCCATGTGCTGGTAGAATCACAGACTGTTGGAACTGAAAAGGTCTCTCGAGCCTGATTCTATCCTCATCAAGGCCCAAACATTTAGAGACTTACCTAAGGTCACATAATGATACATAAGTTAATGGGAAAGATGAAAGATAAATCAGTAATTGTTGTCAGTTCCAAATACATATCACCAAAACTTAATAATCACAATAGTGAATGCCTCTTTCTTCTTGTGATTCTTTAGTTCATATTAAGTTAAACTACCTAATTTTTTCACTTGTTTCTTGTGTCCTAGAAGCCAGATATGCTACATTTGGGTTTAAGGATGATAGAAGGCTCAGAGGAAAAGAAACCTTCCAAAATTAATATAAAATTAATTATTCTCATTGAAATTCAGGAGGGGGATCAAGAACCTGAAATTTTACCATATATATGCTGAATTTAAAAAAAAAATCACATCTCATTAAGGTTAAGAATTCACAGCTTTAGGACTGCACTTGGGATCCACTGAACAAGAAATTGCAAATTCTTATTCTCAATTCTTCTACCTTTCACAAGCCCCATACTGTGATGTTTCCGCATAGCATATTATTACCAAGATTCTATACTAAGCTGTTCAAATATAAACAGCACTTCATAGAAACATTTATGGAGTAAACACTGTAGCATCAGCCAAAAAGGATATTCTATCTTCATTCTCTTGAACTCACACCCTTTAACAGCAAAGACCAGCTGCAAAGGAATACAAAATTTATGACAGCTGACTAAGCATTTAACTTGAGGGAAGCTGAGCTCTCAGAATTCAAGGTAGCTGAAGGGAGGTTTCAAGCATCCATAAACATTCATAACTCCATATTTTAAGCCCAACTACCTTGGATGGCTTAACTTGCTCACAACAGTTAGGTTTATCACCCCATCCAGCCAGAAATCACACCTAAGTTTAACAAGGCTCTAATAGGAAACCATTTCTAGATGTGGATTTTGGCCCAGTTCAGACCAACTGTGCTTAGAACATACTGAAGAAAAAGCTTGAAGAGTTAAAAACATACACCAGGGTAAGAGACTGAAATTTCGTAAGCGTATGGCTCCCTATGGCACATGGATTGTTCAACTTGTCTCACATTTTGAAGAGAAAGGTCACAAGTGACCTCTTACACAGCAGGCACATACCAGATGTATAAAAAAAAAGATGAACTGATATGCTATGCCTCAACCTTAGATAATTTATATAGTAACAATAGCCTCCATACCCTGTTCTTCAAAGGAACACAGACCCGCATTATCTCAGAGCTGCACATACACAGATACACAGATGATAAAATTGGCTGTAATTACAAGGGGTTGTCTGTGGCCCTGACCAAATTTCTCTGTGCATGGTAATAAATGGCTAACAATACTATCAAACCTGTGACTCTGGTCTCATTAGCACCATACTCTAACCAAGTGAACTAATAACTAGCTAGCTCAGGATGATAAGGCAAATGATTCTGTCCCCCAAATAATATAACAGTCAATAAAAGTAAGATGAATGTAGTGAAGTTGGTAAAAATAAAATTTAGTTGCTTGTTAATTCATTCTGTTAATATATTGCATTTGACACTTGTAGATCATTGGTTGCACCTTTTGAAAAAAATCTCACCTAAATTATTATAAGGCCTAAACAATTGTAAATGCAAGTTCCAAATTAGCATATGACAGCTGGTTGCTTAAGTATTAATTTTTTTCTTCTTACAAGAATAAAAGTTAAAGGAAAAACGAATTACAAATTGCACATACAATTCGTAGGCAATAACTTGGGGGGAGGGGCAAAAAGTGGAGACTGAGTAAAAAATAAGTGAAATGATTAAGTTTTTTTTAGTTTCAGATTTCTCCCTGTAGATACATAAACAGATCACTGGGAAACCAGACACAACATATCTGAGATGGAGATATCAGATATCATACATGCCTGCCATCCCATCTTTCGCAAGTGGACTGGCTATAGACATCTTCTGGTATTCATCTTAATGTGTATGGTTTATGAGCGACCCTCTCCTTTTAATGGTTTCCTCATTGAATGAAACAGGAAAATTCTACAAATCACTTCTAAGAAAAAGGCACTTCATTAGGAAAGGTGTTTCTAATTACAAAGAAGTAGAAGAGAACCAGAGTAGACATACAATTCATCATTAGCAAGAGGTACAATAGCTGAGAATGCTTTCATATTTGTGATAGGTAGAACAGATGCCAGGTTAGCATATGTAGCAGATAACATCAAAAAACAGAACCAGACAGTGACTTCAACAAAAGTTATTCATAACATTGCTCCAAATATCAACACAGGTCAAAGTTCAACATTTTAAAAAAGAAAAATAACCAGCAGTTGGTACTTTGGAGCTCAATATGCTGTTTTCAACAGTATTTTGACAGTTTGGTTCTCTGTTTCAGAGTATGAATTTCTTTTCAAATGAAAAACCTAGAAAGGGAAAAAAAAAATCCCAAACAACCCAGAGAAAAAAAGCCCAGGAATAAGAAATACTGGTAAGGAGAGGTGCATTTCTCTGGTCAGACAACCAAGTGAGGAGGTAGTTGTTCTGAGAACTTCTCAGGTAGAGAACAGACAAGAGAACACTGTGCTGATCTACTACTGGGCACCAGGAGAGTGGCAAGGGGCTTCACAGGGAGACTGAAGATGAGTATTTAATACTTCTCCTCCAGGTTAAGTCAGGACCAGGGTGTCAGTGCAGCTGAAACAAAGGCAGACTTCATGTAAGTGAAAAAACTGTGATAAGAAGAAAACACTTAAATGATAGTGGCCAAAATGACACATTTCCAAATATGTCCTACCTCAAAAAGTGGCTCTTTTTCTGAGAATGAAATTCCAAAATCCATCTACTGGGGAGAAAAAAACCCAACACAACATTGCTTATGTACCGTCTATTATGTGATCAACAATTCTTTGAACTCCTAGGCAGCACCAGATATATATCATACATATATCATAGGTATTCCTGTTGTCAACAATAAGAAACTCTTACTATAAACTTATTATCTTTTAAAAGGCTTATGAAAACTGAGAGTTAAATAGCAGTTTAGAGAAAATCCCAGGTGAAGAAAAAAAAAGAAAAAAGAAAATTCTAATCAAATTTCCCATGATCAAAAAGATAGTTTCTGATGTATATAATTTAGTAAGGTAAATAAACTAACTGCAAATAAAAGAATTTTAACACTCACTTGGTTACATGACTGCACATGAAAGACCCAGACAGCCCTGAGTCCCATCATCACTACTGTTGAGTTTTTTCATGCGGTATTGTCGTATTTCTCTTACCAGCGTGTAAAAAGCATCTTCAACACCCTAAAAAAAAGGTCCTTATCAGTGTTGTTTTCTTTCAGTCTATATCCACATTATAGATGAGAAGGAAACAGGGCTTCTCACTACCGACATAAAATTTCTAATATTGTGGTGGTTCTTAGTAAAAAATAAAGGGCTCTACAGAGAGTAGGCATTTAATAAGTATTTGTTGGATTGAACTGAAGATGCCTGGTATTTCAAGGTATAGGTAGAAATTCTCAGGCTAACGGGGGATTATTAAATGAATAAGCAAAAAAGAGGGAATTAATTCTAAGATTTCATCCTGGTGGTTGAAGTTCCAGTACCATGCTTTTTCTCTATGCTCTCCACTAAAGTTACCAGAGGAAAAGATAATAATTTCACTGATAAGGGGAATGCTTCTTAGCCAGGCAAGTTGTTGCCTTCTAAGTTGTTGCTGTCCTAGAGAGTTGGTAGAAAGCCTAGAAGGTCCAGTGATTGCTCAGGATCACAAAGCAGGGCTGGGTCAGAACTGGAACCTGGTTCTCTGTAGCAGCTGTCTGGCATATGAAAATAATTGCTAACAGCTATTTCTATCAAACCAAAGTGCACTTCTATTTTAGTCTCACTGTTATCGATGTCATGAATGAACTCAATACCTAAAAAAATTAAGACATAAAACTAGTAGTGATGGAAAATGGTAGAGAGAGGTGGTGGAGAGTGGAAGTCAGAGAATTTAGATTTCAATCATTTTTTTGGGCAAGATTTGAATCTTACATTTTTTTCCCTCCCCCATCCAACAAAAAGCAATCTAATATAGATTCTACATGTGTTAGATTTAGATTTCAGATGAAAGTAATTATTTGTTACTACAAGAAGAGAAGATCCTATTAAATCTAATCAACCTCTGCCAATATTCAAAAACCTGATCAGTAAACAAGACTGTGATTTCTGCTTCCTGTACCCTCCAATACACCGCAGGAAATCCCCCAGAACCATTCATTCATTCATGAAGGGAAAGGTCCTACTGTACCTGTCTGGTCTTGGCTGAGGTTTCAATGAAGGGAATTCCATAGCTCTTGGCTAGTTCATGAGCCTGTTTTGTGTCAACTGTCCTTGTTGGCAAATCACACTTATTTCCTACCAGCACCATAGGCACATCATCTGAGTCTTTCACTCGTTTAATTTGTTCCCTAAATAAATGGAAAAGGTTATAACAGAGGAAAAAAAAAGTCTTCACTAGAGAAAAGCCCATCTTAGGCTATAGATTATTACCAGTTTAGTTTGTGTTAAATATTGTCTAGCTTATATCATTTAAAAAGAAAAACATTTCCACTCCCATAACCTCTCCCACTAGTTTTCATCTCATAAAATCCCTTCAAAAGCACTTTATTCTCTTTGATCAAGTAAATCTTGACTATCTGACATGTATCTCATATAGAATCAATGCTGTCATCATGAATACGAGAAGTATAAAACAGAGGTCCTTTTCTCAAGACTAAGGTATTTGAGAGTAACTGCATATTACCAAACTCCATGTAACATGGTGGACTTACTACAATGAGTTCAGAAAAAAGTAAAGATCACAGAATGAATGTGTATTAGGACAGGCAGGGGAAATGCTAATGTAAGTTGGGACATAAAATATGAAAACAGAGAGGAAAGGGGGAAAGCATCCCAAATTAAGAGGTTTTCAGTTCAAGCTGTGAAGGATTGTACCAGCTATATAGTGAAGGAGTATGTATTGGGGAGGCCCAGCAGAGTTAGGTGATCCCTCTCCAGCTATTTCCTTTTACTAGATGTGATAGGGGAAGCGAGGTACTCGAAGTTCTGGAGAAGGTGAAGAGCATTATCTGAAGATGTATTCCAGCAGTGCTCCACCAGATGAGGTCCTACAAGTATTTAAACCAAGCTCTATGTGAGGTTCAGAAAGCAGAGGAGAGTCAGCTGCGAGTCAGAAGACAGTTGTGTCACTGAGATTCACCACCAGTCCAGTCACCCACTACCTCCTGAGCTTTTGTTAAGAGGAAAGGTGAAGACACTCTCTGAGTTCCTCAAAGATGAAAGCTCTCTTTGTTTTTGCTAAAGGACTCAAAGCTCCTTCAAGGAAGGTCTTTATGTTTGTCTTTGAATCCCTGGTGCTTGGAAAGAGGCCTGGCACATACTGAGGGCTTAAAAATGCATGTTAACTTATCAGTTGTCCCATTTTAATTCTGCTCTTGAATACCCTTTTAAAAATTCAATTTCCCTGGGTGAAATCTTGCTGCTACCCAGGTTTCCATTTCCCACCCTTCACTAGAAGGCTTTGAGTTCAGGTTCCTTATAGTGGGGACTCCAAGCTGGACAGTTCCTCCACTGAGATATGAGAGCATGCACAAGACAGACGCTCAAATCCAGAACTGCGTTCCAATATTTAGGATAACCCTTAATGATGCCAATTTCTACTTTCATTCATTGTGCCTGCAATCTCTCTGCTCTAATTATAATTCAGATAACATAATATGCAGCCACCCCATGGAACAGTGAGACATTATCACTCTAGAATAAATAACGTTCCTAATACCTGTAGAGGTTAATATCTGCAAATGATTTGCTATTGTTGATGGCAAAAACACAGAGGAAACCTTCACCCGTCCTCATATACTGGTCTCTCATGGCACTGTACTCTTCCTGTCCAGCTGTGTCCAATATGTCCAACAAACAGGTTTCACCATCAATAACCACTTGCTTTCGATAGGAATCCTAGAGAAAATAAGTTGAGTTTTTGTTTAAAAACAAAACAGCAGAGTAGAGTTAATGCTGTTGTTCAATGAATTCTTGTTTGTTGGCGTGTTTTTTTTTTAACATTCTTTTCTTTCTTATTAACTTTTTTCCCCCCTTTCTTTTGAACTTTCTGATGAACCAAGCCTGGATATCAGAGACTATCTTCAGCCACAGTGCTGTCCCACGGTGAAAACTGTGTCACTTGTAAGCCCCGAGGAGGCAAAGATATTCTTAATGGCTCGAGATCCGTCTGGATGGTGGGGGTGGGGGAGGGCTGAATTCACTGCTGGGCATTCTTGCTAAATACACTACGAATTGTTGACACCACTGGGCGATACGTATCTCTAAAAGCTAAGACTAGATGGGGTCTTCAATTCCGGTTTAAAGAGAGCCCTTGCATTCCTCATTCCAAACCAGTCGGGGCCAGTGCTCAGGGAAGGGGGCGGCTCGGCCCGACGCGATGGGGGCTCCGGGCCCTTCTCCGGGCGCTGCCTGCGGCTTCCCCGGAAGGAGCGGATACAAAGGCAGTGCCAGGGCAGGCTGGGGCTGGCAATGGGTGTGTCCCGCGTCGTGCCGGCGGCGCCCCGCGGGGCCCGCGGCTCCGGGCCCGGCCCGGCCGCCCTTACCTCTATGGTGGGGTCATACTCGTCCACGAAGTGGTTCTGGATGAGCTGGATGGTCAGGGCGCTCTTGCCCACGCCGCCTGCTCCGACCACCACCAGTTTGTACTCGGTCATCTCACCCCAGCAGGCGCCTGTGGGGGCGACAGCGGCTCGGTGGGCGCCCCGCGTCCCCGCCCGGCCCCCGGCCCCCGCCCGGCCCCGGGGCCTTTGTCCCGCGCCCGCCCCGCCCGGCCCCGGGAACCGGCCGCCCGCCCCGGGCCGCACCTCGAGCTCCGCCGCCTCGACTCCGGCCCGACTCCGCCTCGCACCCGGTAAATGTGCCGGAGACCCCGGAACCGCCATGAACAGCCCCCACCCGGGAGCGACACTTCCGGCCCCACCCTCTACGTCGTCAGTCCGCGCCGCCCCGGCCACGTGGGGCCGCGCCGCCCCGGTCACGTGGGAGCCCCACCCAGCCCCCTCCCGCCCCCCCTGTACCAGGCGTCTCGAGAATGAAAGCGCTCGGCGGCCGAAGGCTTTTTGTCTCAAAATCAGTAAAACTTTATTCTATTCCATTCTTTCGCCATTAACAGAAAATCGGAGAAAGCAAAAAGTGTTTCGTGTTTACAAAGATAAACGCGGCCTCGTCTCTCAGAGCAGATCATAACTTCAAAACGGAAGGGGGAAGACAAGGGGTGCGGGGCGCCCCCACCCAGGCCGGGCCCGCCCTGCCTCGCCAGGCCCGGCGCGGGGGAGAGGGGGGCGCACGGGCCTGGGGCGCAGGCCCCGGGCCCAGCCGGCTCCCCGGGCGCGAGCCGGGCAGAGGCACCAGGCTCCCGGTCAGTCTCTTACAAGGCCCTGGCCCGGGGCGGCTGCTTATAAAGAAAACAGGATTCATTTCAGGCACAAATTTTTTTTTATTTTTTTTGTTTTGTTTTGTTTTTGTTTTTAAATCAGTAAAAGAAACTGGGGTCTAGAAGCTGCAGTGTCCTAAGCAGCAAGTTTGTGCATCATCCTTTTGTTTTTTAAATATTTTTAAATTACCACACACTGATGGCACACCTCATCCGAATGAAATTCTGCACCATACATACTAATCATAGTAAAGTTATAAAAAAAAAAAACCCTTAGATATACTCTGGAAGATACTTCTCACTGAAATCTAACAACTTCGCTAAGTGGACTGTGACAAGATTATAAATGAGATATGAAAAATAACATTTTAACATTTGGCCATCAACTTAAGGAAATGGTTTGAATGCTTACACAAATTTTTAATTTTTTAAAAAAGGTAATATAGTCTACCCTCATATGGTCCTCAGAATTAAAGCATAATGAAACAGGAAATAACAGGAAAAGAATGCAACTGAGAGATAAGGCAGAACACCTTGCCAGAAGTAATGAAGGTAGAGTATACACTAAATATCAAGTGCAGAATTTCATAAGGTCGACCAGATAACTGTCTATATTTTTCACTTACACAGGCGAAGTAGTTTTGCAATTACCAGTTGCGTTAAATGCACCAAATAAAGCTTCTAAAATTGATACTATAAGGCGCCACCTTAAGTTCTCCAGGCTGCAACTGTGCATAATTTTAAAATGGTTTTCTTAAATTTATTTATTTTTTTTAAACATAACATGAGGAAGGTGTTAAAACTGGTGTAATAGCTCCATAGAATAAGTATTCCAGATTTTGGGAGGGATGAAGAGGGAGATATTCAGAACCCTTCACCAGAACCCCCCCACTTGATCATATCTGATTAAGTGATGTGCTTTGTAGATGGGGTTAGTCAATGACACCAGCTTGACGGATCTTTCTTTCTGCACCAAATCCCTGTAAAGAAATAACCTTCATGATTAATCACAATTTTCAACAACAGTTTAGAACATTTAGAAAATTTTATAACTTCAGAAACTACCTGCATCTAAGTTCACTCAAAAACTCAAAACAGGAGAGAGTTATAGTTTTGGCAATTATTTGTGGAGTCTGCACCAAAGTCTCTATCCATTTTACTTGAAATATAGCAGTCATAGTGTGCAGCTTCCCTTATTCCACCCCCCATCCAGAGTATGATCTTTCTGCTTCAAATTAGGTATGCTAGGAAATACAAAGTGCCTGGTGATTGCTCCACACCTAAACTCTCCAAACCCTGACCATATCATACCATTGAGTTATCTGGTCCCCTTGGCTGACGAAGAACCATTAGGCGAGGAGCACTGGCATCGTCTAGAGTGATGCTCTTTAAGCGATTGACCAATCGGTCAGGACGTGGAGCTGCAACAGCTTTGGGGCCTTCACTGTAAATACAGAGTCGAGAGATCAGAGGAAGCAAGGTCTAGTGAAAAAACAAGTATACTTCCAGATGTACAAGTTCTCCATTCTACTATGGGGATTCTGAATAATGGGAAAAAAATAAGAAACACAAAAACAGTGAGTCTTCAAGACAAGACAGGTTTGTAGCTAAATGTTACTGGGTCACATTCACCTGGGAAAGAGCTCTAAAAATCACAAGCCCAGGGATGGAGTTCATGAAATTTACAATATTTTGGTAATGCAACATGATTTGCACCCTTTGCTATTCTATGTACTTTGTTTCATTTATTTAAAAAAAGATCTCTGGATTACAAGCAAGGAGACAAACTCCATAAAGGTGTAAGAAATGATAAGGGATGGCTAAGGGGAACAGGAAATGCAGTGCTGGACCTGGAATCAGGAAGACTACTCTTTCAGAGTTCAAATCTGGCTTCAGACATTTACTAGCTGTGTGAACTTGGGCAAGTCACTTAACCCTGCTTGCTTCAATTTTCTTATCTGGAAAATGAGGTGGAGAAAGCAAAGGCAAACCACTCCCGATTAAGGTCACAAAAGTATCAGACACAACTGAAATGACTGAACATAAGTGAAAATTCATAGAAAAATTTAAGGTGTTTATTAACAAAAGTAAGTACAGCTCCATCTTTCACTTCAGATAGTTCTTACTAAAATATAAATTATCACTCTTTCCAAAGAACATATCCCTAACCAAAAAAAATCAGCATCAAATCCTGTTTATTCTGAGAAGATTCATGAAGCCAGATACTGAGTTGGCAATGGAGGCTAGAAACAAGAAATATAGATAATGTGAAGAAATAAAAACAAATGGAATAGGCAACAAACAGTATAGTGTTAAAATGTACTACACCAAATTGTAAAAGATCTTGGGAACCTAAACTGAGAGCTGACAAAGACCTCAGATCATCTAGTTTAATCCTTTCATTTTAATGAGGAAATCAGTGCCTAGAAGTGAAGTGACTTGTCCAAGACAAAATCAAAATTAGGTTTTGAATTTAGGTCCCCCTAATAACAAGTAGAATAGTGGAGGATAAAATGATGTTAAACACCACTGGCTACCATATTATTGCTTCTTGAGGAAACATAGAACACTATCTTGGCTTTTAAGACACATCACAATCTATCTTTTTCAGAATTTTGATACAACTTCCCTTCCCTTTTCATACAATGACCAATTGGACAACTTTCTACTTCCCAAATCCTGTACCTCTCTCTCTCAGGGTCACAAACCTAGTACAGTGTTATATGCAATATACTATACCCACCTGCACAATCAAAATACTATATCATTTAATACTATAGCCCTTCACATCTTAGTCCTAATCTACCTTTCAACTCTATTATGCATTACTTCCTTTTCCTCAGTACACTGTATGGTGCCATAAAGGACTGAGTTCACATTTGGCCCCAGTCATTCAACTGTATGACCTTGGGTAAGCCACTCAACCCTGACTCCTCACATCCAGGGCCATCTCCAGTTGTCCTGATCCATATCTGGTCACTGGACACAAAAGGTTCTGAAAGAGAAAGTGAGCTGGGGACATAGTGCAGCCTTTCCTCACTCACATTTAATTCATGTGTTTATTATGGCATCACCTCCCTGATGTCATGGTCTCCTTTGAGAACAGGACAATCATCATCATGATCACATGGCACTGACTACAGACTTCTTTTGCAGGGTCACTTTTTTTTTTTTGCAAGGCAATGGGGGGTTAAGTGGCTTGCCCAAGGCCACACAGCTAAGTAATTATTGTCTGAGGCCAGATCTGAACTCAGGTACTCATGACTCCAGGGCCACTGCTCTATCCATTGTGCCACCAAGCCCCCACTGCAGTCATTCTTCTTGCTGAATTGCACTGCCTTCCAATTTCCACTTCATAGAACCCTCCCTTCCTTCAACATGTAGCTCTAGCACCAAGCTTCTTCTGATCCCTCAAATCCTAATGTCCTAATTATACTTTATTCATTCTGAATGCACTTCTATAGTAATATGGTCTTTGGCAGTATTTAATCTCTTTGAGCACGGAGATTATTTTTATTTTCTTAGATTTCTACTACTCAACACATTGTCTTGAACATAGAACTTAATAATACTTGTCCTCCATTTTCAAAGAAGATGGGAAGTGATGCCATGCACATGAGCTGGATTTAGAGTGAGGGGGATGTTACCAACCTCACCTTCTCCTCCAGAGTCATCTGGGTTCAGTGATTAGATATGTATCAAGATGACTGAAGACAGTCCTGGATGCGAGGCAATCAGGGTGAAGAGACTTGTCCAAGGTCAAAAAGCTTAGTAAGTATCAGAAGTTAGATTTGAACTCAGGTCGTCCTTTTGACTTTAGGGCCGGTGCTGCCCATAGCTGCTCTAAAGAACACAGTAAGTGCTAACTTGACTATAAAGACCTAGAATCAAGGGAGACACTCACCAGACACGCCAGACGTTGCAGGCACTGCATTTACCAGTACGCTGATTGAGAATCACTGAGAATTCTACTTCATCTCCAGCCTGTAGCTCAATGCCATCTTGAACTTCCTTCACATGGAAAAAGAGTTTCTTGCTGTCTCCCACTTCATAGTTAATGAAACCAAACTGAAACAAAAAATGTATCACCATAAAAACATAATCTCAAAGTAGAAATGGCATAGTACATGGTTCCCCCCCCCCCCCATAGTACACTTTGAATAAAAATAGGTTCACTTAAAGGGTCTCTAAGAAACCATAAGAAGACCTAGAGCAAGAGACCATGGACTTATTTAACAAAAGAACAAACCTGCCAACTATCTAGCAAATAAAATGCTTCAAAATACAGATCATATCAGTATTGGATTTAGATTTTACCTGATCCTTTACACACTCCACGGTGGCCCTGCGCAAGGGTGTGATGTTGTAGGCCATTGTCTGTGCATTCTGACCCAGGACACACAACTGGAATTTGACACTTTCTCCTTTCTGAAGGCAATCCCCTTTGTTAGCCATTCCAACAATGCCAAATGGATAGACCTCACCTTTCATGTCCCCTAGGAGAGAAACAGAGTTCTCTGTCACTTATCATTAATGCTATGATTTTGAGCATATTTATAAATCTAAGTATCTAGAATTTTACACAGTGAAAACAATGTAAGCCTAAATGTTAAATTGCACTGAAAATCTAAGTAGAATTGATAATTTTCAGCAATAATGATAAAAGAATATTTTTAAAGATCTCAATCAAGGAGAGTACACAGGGAAAGAAATCTTTCTGCTTTTTTTTGGGGGGGGGGGGTCTGTAGAGAGGTAAAAAATAGGAATGTGTTAGGCTAAACTGAAGGAAACGAAATTCTGTATCCTAAATATCTTCTGTTCTACCATGGAGACTTAGAGAGGGGGAAGGGGGAGGGGGGAGAGAGAGAAGAAAAAAAAGAGGGAAGATCTATTATCAAATTGGGGGGGGGGGCGACGACAAGGGAGGACAATTTGGGCACCATCAATCCACTAGTTAGTTGCTCATCTCCCTCTAGTGCCTTAAGGTACCCAATAGCCCTCTTTCTTCTACCAGTCTACTCCTAAACAGTCACAGTATTTGATGTTAGTTCAGTTTCCTGGGTAGTCTTCTTTCCAATCTTCCTGAGCCCTTTCTCCTTTCAAGATTCTGATTCCCACAACTTATCTAGCTGTCTTCTGTTTCTTATACTCCCAAACTCCAATGTTTACAAGATTAAAACCTATGAATTACTTCAGAGGTCTTGTTGTCATAGGTTCTTTAGCACAGAGAAGACTCAAGACAGATGATGGGGTGGGGCATTTGGGAGCAGTGGCCTACATTGTTGAAGGGCGTTTCAGATGGCATATATATGGATCCAGATGTTAGAAAAACCGAGGCAAATTGGAGAGAATGGCAGGGATTCTCAGCCCTGGGTCAGGGGAAGAAAATACAAAGAAAAGGGCTGCTGAATTTAGAATAAAGGACCTTTAGTCATATCAAAAACACGATATCCAAGTATGTGCCATCAATGAAGACTGTCAACAATGAGGCTACTTAAACATAACAGAAAAATCATAAAAATATGGCATAACTAAAAATAAAAATTACATGAACCACTTCTAATGATGTAATAATAAATCATGAATTTGTACCAATGTGTCACTTATTCTAATGTAGCACTATTTTTTTTGTGTGTGTTTAGTCTTCTGTAACTCACAATTTGGAATACCTTTTAAGGGGAGGAGAATCTTTAAATAAGGAATTAGAGAGCTAAAAAAAAAATCAAACAGAAAATATATGAAAAACCAAGACAATGTATATACACTGTCAAAAGATTTGGAAACTGTAAGTGACTATATGAAATCACAGTTCTAAATCACTAATAGTAAGGGAAACTGCAAGGTCTTCAAAGGCCCCAAGGTTTCAATTCACTCCATGAAGAAAAGGACACTGAGGGTTGGGGGCTGTGGGAAGACGGACATACATATGTACTATTGGTAGAATTGTGAAGAGGTCCAACTATTTTACATTTCAATTTGCAAAGCAAGTAAGGAGACTGACTGAATTGTCCATAACCTTTAACTGAGGAATTTCAGTTATAAAGCAGAAACAAAGGGTCAATATTTATCAAAACAGTTGTCGAAGTAAAGAACTGAAAACAACATAGATATCCATTCACTAAACGGGGAACAGAAAAAAATCCTCTATGTGATGGAACATTACTGTGCAGTAAGAGAAATATGGGAAGGTATATACAAAGTAAAATCAAACATAAGCAAAACCAAGAGTGTCAAAGAAAAGTGACTAAAGGAATCAAAGTTCCAAGAAGTGGGAGAAAAAAAAAAATCAGTCAAGATATTGGAGAAGCAATGAAATAGCTTAATCTTCTTTCCAAACTGGAAGAACTATTTCTGCTTGTGTTTCTTGGTCATGAGGGAAGTTAACATGTATAAAGGATCAATATGACATATTAAAGATAAACTAGGCCCTAATTTGTTCTGAGTTTTCATTTCAGAAAGGTAACAAGAAAATTAATCAAGGCTCCAAGTCCCTTGTTCTCTTCAGGACAGCAGATGAAGAAATCAAAGCTGCAATGATGATACACTTGCCAGTATTTTAAAGCATTCAACCATGTTGGCAGGAAAGCCCTTACCCTCCTCCACGATCTCAATCATGCCTTGGTATTCAGTCTGGGTTGGATCCACACTCCTCAGGGGCCGGATGACTTTACCTGAGTAGATGGTTGGATCAGCTTCCTCAGTCGTGCCATTAACTACAAAACAAAGAGTCCCATCAGATCAAAAGCTCCATAGACTTATTTCCTAATAAATGGGAGTTAATAAACATGGGTACAAATATCAACCAAGGTTAGGAAACTCTATTTGGGAAAGGAAATCCTTAAGAGTCCAGTTCTAATCAAAATTCAGACAATATGAAAAGTCATCTTAATCCTTCATAAAAGACCAAATCGATGGGTAATTAATGTAACTTTAATGGAGAGTGAACATTAATGATGTCATAGCTTTTGCATAAAACAAGGTACTGAGCAAATATTACAAGTGCAACTTTTACTCATTTTGGAAAATTTACATAAAAAGTCACAGATCTAACCTGAAAGGGGGAATTTCCCATCTTGATGAAACTGCAGGTCTGTCATACACATTTTTAAAGAGCAGAATTCTCTGCTCACCACAGTCTAATTTGTGTATTTTATTAAGTAACTAAGTTACAGCAAAGGCCATTAGTGAGGGAACAATTTTGCCCTGCACATTAACTGTTTTTTTAAAATGTTTAATATTTTTATTTATTTTTCCAACTACATTCAACAGTACTTTTCACCAATCATTTTTTGGGTAAGGTTTTAAGTTTCATATTTTCTCTCTCCATCTTCCCCCTGACAGAAAGCAATCTAATAAAGGCTTTACAAAAATGCAATTATGTTAAACATAGATCCATATTAATCCTGCTGCACATTAACTGTTACACTTGCATGAAAAGAGAAACCAAAAGCGAGAAGAAAGGTCCTTGTGTTCCAGAAAATGAGTACAACAAACCAGGACTACTTAGGCCATTAAGGAATAGCATAAGATTAACCATGGAACTAAAGCCATCATTTTCTAAAAGGACGGTTTCCCCGTGATAAGGTGATTTGGGGTTGCTTTTAAAAGAATAAAATGATCTTAAGTCCCCAAATCAAAACAACAGCCTTTTGAATCTACCAAAACCAGTAGCTACGCAATAGCCATACAATTATTTACCTGAGTGTGTTTTGTTCACCTTTTCCGCACTGACTTTGTTGCCTTTGCCTTTTGACAAGCTGTATTCGACCATGTCCCCCAGTTCCAGGCTATCGACATCACCAGAGAACTCACTATTGAGGAGTAAATAACAATCTGAATTAGTCTTAACAATAAACATCCTTCATAGGAGAAAACATTTGTTCACCTGTAGTTCCTATACACAAGCCAGCACCTAACTTAACTGGACTGCTATGTTGCTAACATTTATACAATCTTCAAATTAATGAAGTATTTGCTAATAAAAAATGATTCTTATTCCAAGGCAGAGAATCAGATAATCTCTAAGGCCCCTTTATGTTCTAACATGATGAGAGAAATTATTTACCTGTAATGGAAAAAGATTTCCTTATCATGATTGGCTGTTTCAATAAATCCAAAATTATCCTTCAGGGTTGCCACATAACCCAAGAGCCTCTTGGCATTGGAGTTACGACCTAAAAGTCGGACACATGTTGCTGTCTGTTGACCAGTCCTCTTTGTTTCACTTACACTAAATTCAACCTATGAAAAATAAGGATGTTCATAAATTGTGAACCATTTTTTGACACACCCTAGTCCCCTCCACACAAAGGTGAGATCCTTTTACATGCTCTAAAAATTGCATTTACTATTCTGTAACTGTATTGCCAAGGAAACTTCCCCTCAAACTAACATTTCTTTTTCTTCTAAAGCATAATCCTTTAGGTTTAAACTAAAATATTATTTCCTCCTCTATGTTTTTGATGTGATTTATTAAGGACTTTGACCAACATCAGTTTCACCCTGTGTACTCCTGGAGGAAGGATCATCACTGGGTCTACGTCAGCTGAGCACCATGATAGTCACCCAAAGTCTTTGTGCCTCTGAGAAACCAAGGATCCCCAGATCCTTTATTCCCATGCATGCCTTTAACAGTTGTTAAGATTGCAAAGTATTCTGCTTTTTATTCCTGGAGACCAAGAGTTCTACATGTTTTCTAAGCACAACTTTCAATTTAGGAGCTTATTCCACTAAATAGTTTGTCACAAACTAACAAACCAAACAACATTCCGCATGACTGGCAGATGAATAGCCACTCCCAGAGACAGGGAACCTTGTATAGGTGTGGCTTTCTCACAGCACTTGGTTCAGCATCTTACTTTAAAGTTTAAACTGTCTTTTATATTTAAGTGTACTTGGTTGGAATAAAACCAGTTTATCTTGACGTGAATGAAATTTTGTCACTAAATGATCGTCACTTTGAAATCTTCCCCCTCTGTTCATTTCTTTCAAATAGTCAACACTCTAACCCCAGCTACTTTCATATTCAGAGAGGGATACCTCTGCCCTTGAAGTCCCTTCCTCTAACTGATGCTAGAACTTCCATTTAGGGAAGTACCCAGACCAGTCTTGCTCATTAACATGTTTTTAAGATGGCATAATTCTCCAGTCTTGCTAGAAGTGTGAGAAATATAGCTTTTACAACAAAGTCAAAGGAAAACTCAGGACTATAAAAAAAGGAACTTTTTCACTGTTGTAACGCTCCATGAGTTAACAAGACATGATTTAAAAAAAAAAAAAAAAACATTCTTGGCATTTACTTCATCCCTTAATTAAAAAAAGTCAAGATGTGTTTGCCTTATCTCCTATCTGAGGAGGTGTGGAGCCTTCCAGGTCCTTGGCTTGATATGCAATGGTCAGCTTCACCCCACAGTCATCATACACAATAATTCCATCTTCAGCCTCCTGAAACAGAAAACGCCATGGTAAGCTTTGCAAGGTACCCACGGGGAAAAAAAGAATAGTGACAAGCTATAAGAAAATGAGAAGTCGGGCTCTAGATTTCTCTACAAATAGGCAAGTTCTTTAGAAAAGGATTGTCTGGCTAAAAGAGATTTTGTCTAAAAATAGGCTTAGTACAGTATATCAATTCTAATGGATCTTTTCAGTAGCAGAATATTTTATCTCACGTTTTGTTATCTAGGAAGAAAATATTTTAAAAAATCAAACTTGCTCACATCACCACTCCTAGCCCTACTCCCAAACTGAAAAGTTCTTCCTATTCCTCTTCACCTAATGATCAGCATTCTTCAAGGCTTATTTCAAGTTATAATCCCCCCCCAAAATATTTGGAACCACTATCCATAATGTTTATTAGACACTATGGTAAGCACTATAGTATATACACTTTTTCAGTAACTTAAAACACAAAGACTAAGAAATTTACAAGTTAACATTTCATAGATATCTATCAGTCCCATAATATATATTATTGAGTATACAAGTATAAATGGCAACCTATCCATCTATTCCTCAAACTATGCAATTACAATTCAGGTGCTTTTACAAGAGCTCTATAAAGAATCTACCAAAAATCTAAAGCTTTTCCCCAAGGTCTTTTAGGATTTTTGTTGTTAGCAGTATATTGCTTAGGTCACCTGTCATTCCTCATTTTTGTTACATGATTGGCCCATTTCTCCATTTCTTTTTCTGTAGATACAAGTCTTTGACAATATATATTATGTGAGTTCTCACATCCAAATATATTGCTTATAGCTCTGGAAGGTATAAAACTCCTAAAATTCTAGAACATATCATTAAAGGGATGATGAGTGAATATCCAGAAAAATGATAAAAAAAATAAATAAGCTAATGTCATGACAAATAAACCTTCTTTCTTTCTTTTTTTTGTAAGATTCCTAACTGGGGAACAGAGAAATGCTATAGATATAATTCACCTAGATTTTATTTTAGCAAAGCATTCAATAAAATTTTTCCTATGAATTCTCATGGAAAACGTTTACAGAAGTGTTACTTAAAACTGGTTGAATGGCTGTATCCAAAGAGTATTTATTAGTTCAGTATCAACTTGACCATGAAATTTATTCTAGGAATGTGTTATATGTCCCTGGGTTGTTTAACATTTATATCACTGTCTTGTAAAAAGACACAGGCAACATACTTATTATTGGATCTGCTGATATCAAAGTTTTAAAACAACCTGGAAAATCTAAACACATGGAAATAATTAAGATAGAATTTAATAAGATTTAAATACAAAGTCTTACAGTAGAGTTCCCCAAAATCAATATAATCAATACAATGTGGGGGAAAGCATATCTAAATTTCAATTTCAAAAAGATTTGGGAGTTTTAATGGACTGCAAGGTAAATTGATCAACAATATCACATGGTAGAAAGAAAAGATTCATGTTTGGGTATGGATTAGTATCTGGAATCCCTTCCAACATTTGAGATTCTTTCATTCTGTGATTCTCCAAGTTATCTTTGGTATTACACTAAAGTGTATAATTATTTATTTTCATCATTCATCTTCCCATGTTTTTTGGAACACTTCCAGTTTTGATTCTTCTGAGATCATGGTATTCCAGGATTGAGAGGCATGTAGTTTTACCATAAGAGTAGTGTTAAAAAAAAGTTGGACTCAAGGATTATCTTAGGATCATTGTGCTATACAATCTCCTAAATAAAACCCAAATAAAACAATTCCTGGATCAGTTCTTTATCCATCTTCATTGCCAGACTAAAAATCAAGGGACAACATTCTTCTTTTTTCTTTGTGTTGTGGCTTTGAACAGTGATTCTTACTAAGGAGAGGACTCTGTAATGTCCAGGTCACAGTATCTTTTGTAAAATGTCTGCCAAGTCTCTTTTTCAACAAAATCTTGCGTCCATTTGAGGAGTCTGTAGGATGTCCTCATCATACTGACAAAACCCTTTAAGGACTACATGTCCTTGGTTGGTGCCTGGCTCTTGAAAGGTATAGGCACAGCACTCCTACTGACAACCCAGGAAAGGACTTACATATTATCAATGTAGAAATGCACACCTTAAATGTTTTGGGGATAGTTTGGGAATAACTAAGTCTCACATAAAACACTTTTCAACCCATTTCTTAGTTTACTTTCTCATCATCTTTCCTCTGAAATATCTGGCAAATGAATTTATATTCTGACCCGATGCTTCATTTGTTATGTATTTTCAAAAAGAGGTCAGGTATCTAATGGCTTTTGGTGTTTTATTATTCTTTTGGCTAGTGATAAATAACAGTACAACTTCTGTAAGAATGATGACCAAATGAAAATACTTCATCCATTTTCCTAGGGGAAAAAAAATCTTATTTAAATAGGGCATCACACCAGGGTTATTATATCATTGCACAGTATCTTCTACCCGTATAACCTGGTTTCAGTTAGTTAATGACAGACACAGACACACACAGATACACACTCACACTGATCATCAGTTTCCTGTCTCTGACACAGTCAGTCTTATTGGAGTGAGAACAGAAGAAGGGCAAGGGTATGACATTTAATGCTTGCTACATCTGGGAGATTCCTGAAGTAAGTAGTCATACTATACAGGTGGGAAGTATGTAAATAACTCACAAGTCTTTGGGTGTTCATTTATTCCACTGATAAGCCCAAAGCCCTTTTTCCAATATATTTTTCATGTCCTTTCCTGTGTCCACTCAAACTGTAGAGTTGTTCTATCAAGTCTCATGCTGACTGACATGGCTTATATAAACTTGTAAGGCTCCTATTAAAATTTCTTTAATTCCTTCATCCTCTGGCAAAAGATATTAGTACATAAGTGTTGCATATTTCTATGATGTTTGCTTGTTTAAAAAAAAAAGTATTAAAAACAAAGATGCCCTTAGGTTTATTAGGAAGCCAACTTCATTATTTTCTTTATCTGCCTGAGGAGAATCTATTTGGTACAATTTATGCCATTTATATTATTTCCTTGAGTGGCATACCAATTTATTCAAATTTTAGGCAAAGTCTTACCATCAGGTTATCAGGTTACTATATGAAGATGACTTAAAAACTGCACGATCTTTAGCATTGTCTCTCCATTTCTGCCACAGAAGGGGTCCACAAATGAGGATCATTTTTTAATAACTTGAGTGTAACAGAGTACCACAAAATTCACTACCTAGGAATCAGGACTCAGTTGTGGATAAGTCTCTCTCTACATAGTTGAGATGATGCCTTTTCTAGGCAGACATGTCAGAGCTGGTGCTCTGTTGCTACACTGCAAGGTACCAAGGTTAACATTTAAGACCAAGAGACAGTGCTAAAACGTGACTTTTGTGGAGAAATGAAATCTTTACAGCTTTAGACACTATCAGAAGAAAGAGGTAATACAACCTCTGAATGACAGCAATTACTGATTTCAACACTCATTTATTCACCAGGTATTGACTGCCTGGGCAATCTGAACAAAGAATCATACTCTGTCATGCAATTTCAAAAAATTTTTATAATAATATAGAATATAATACCTAATAAAATATATTTAATATCTTGTCTTTCCCAAACATTTTAGGGAGTTCAGAAACTTCAATTTGTAATATAAAGTGCTCATTACATTATCTTGATTAACACATCAAAATTAAATATTAATGTTTGAGAATTTAAATACAATACCTAGAACAGTGCTTAACAAAAAGTACAAATGTTTAGAATTTATTTTTGAACTAAAGATTTTTCTAGCAAAACTATTTCTCAAGATTACTTCTTAATTAACTGACAAAATGAAAATCAGATCTCTATCAATCCAAAAAACTGAAATTTCAAAACCCACTTTATTTTCTGGAGTTTTTAAAAAAAATATACTTTAGAGCAGCTAGGTGGCAGAGGAAAGAACTGGAGTCAGGAGGACCTGAATTAAAATCTGACCTCAGACACTTAAAAAAACTGCCTAGCTGTGTGACCTTGGAAGCAAGTCGCTTAAATCCCATTGCCTTGCCCCCCCCAAGCAATATTTTATTTTCCCCTGGTTATATGGGAAAATTTTTTTTAACATTTGCTTTTAAAACTTAATTTTGAATTCTTTCCTGTTTTCCCCTCCCACTGAGAAAGCAAGAATCAAAACTTAATTTAAAAAATATCCTAAGTGCACATCAACAATGAATTCTTAAAAATATGGAGAATGAAGGATTTAATATTACATAATATCACATTCCACTTTTGTTTTACATAACATTATTTTGAAAAGATATGCATTTTCTTTACATTTATAAGAACATTCTATCCAAGTTACCTTTTCTTTGCCTTTATTTGGACTAGTGGTTTTAGGATTGGCAAAAGTGGCTTCTTTCTCTACAGTGCCAATAAAGCGGTGATCTGAATGGGTGTGGAATGAAACCGTGCCCTTAGGAAGCTTTTTAATCCGAATAGCATGATTTCTTTGGGCAGACAGCATATCCTACAAAACAATAAAGTTTTAGTTCTATTTATTTAAACAACTTTTTTTAACACCCCTCCCCCAACTCATTCCTGCCAACTGCCTTTACTTAAAAAAAAAAAACCCAACTCACAGGAACCACAGTAAACTCTACTTCATCCGAAATATGGAGCTGGTTCCCATCCAGAATTTCACTGAAGTGAAAGAACATGCGGGCATCACGATCCACACACTTGATAAATCCAAAACCATCTCTCATGGCAGCAATCACACCCTACAACACAAACACACAAGTCAGTGTCAGCAGGTGATTTAACCAATAAGCATTTAATTCTTACTATGTATCAGATGCTAGATAAAATAAAGTCACTTCTCTTATTTCTGTCAGAAGACATAATGACCAAAAGTTGGGAGGGAAGGATCAGGAAAAGCACTGGGGGCTCAACTCTGAAGGAAGCTAAAGATTTTCAGAGGTTAAAATGAGGAGGAAGTGTATATCAGGCATAGGGATAACTTGTACAAAGGGCAGTGAGAGGAGATGTGAAGTGCTATAAATAAGAAAGAGCAAGAATATCAGTTTGGTTGGATCAAAGAATAATATTTAATAACGGCAGAAAGGAAATCTGGAGGAATATAAGGGTTTCCAAAGACAAAGAAATTTTGTATTTGATCTTAGATGTACTAAGGAATCACTAAAGTAGTCAGACCTTGAGGAATATAACATATGAGTGGCTATGTTCAGTTTCAGATGGGAAGTGATGAAGGTCTTAACTAGGATGGTAGCTATGTGAATGTAGATGTATCTGCAAGACAAGAAGGTTAACTTAAGAAAACTTGGCAACTGAATTGATAAGTTGTGAAGAATGAAGAATCAAGGACGGATCCAATGTTGTAAACTATGGTGCACATGGGATTTGGTAGTACCCCTCAATAGAAATAGAGAAATTCAGAATTTTTTCAGAAGGTGAGTGGAATATTCCCAATACCACCTGGATGGTGAGGTAATACTTTATGAAAATCTTTCATTCTTTTTTTAATTGCTCAGGTAGAATTTCACAAGTAGAATGTAACTTTGAAGACTAACCAATGAATCGACAGAGAGGGAAGATAGGGAGGAGGTGGCAACAGCATTGGGTCATATAATCTTGCTTGACTGTCAATTTGGGGCAGCTCCCTGATGTTCACTACTTGGGAGTGTGTCCTTTCCTCAAGAAAAGCGAAAATAAACTTTTTTTTGGTTTGGAGGAGTCTCTATATTTTTTAAATGGATTTTTACTCCACACGGGGAAGAAGAGAAAGAGCTTTATCTTGAACATATTGAGTTTGACATACCTCTGGGACAGCTAATCCATAATGCCTATTAGGCAGCTGATATGATCCTCAAGCTTTGGAGACAGAAAGAGAAAGGGTAGGGCTGAATCTACAGACCTGGGAGACATCTATTCAGAGATCACAATTGAACCCATGGAAGATTAGGAGTTTTGAAAGAATGTAAATATAAAAAAGAGCTCATAACAGACAGCTAGGGTTCATATGGATAATAGAGCTAAAAAAAAAAAAAAAAGACTTCTTAGTGGTCAGTCTTTAAGGAGAACCAAGGGAGAATAATTATCACAAACACCCAAAGTGGAGACATTGCTTAGGAGAGAGAGTTCAGCAAAACTGACGAGGTCAAGAAAAGTAAGGCCATCATATTGGCAATTAAGAGATCATTGATAATTCTGAGGGGAGTAGTTCCAATTAAGACATGGTAAGGAAGTCAGATTACCAAGGACTGGAAAATGAGAAATGAAGGTAAAAGTATTTTCAGAAGTTTATTAGAGAGATAAAGGATAAAACTTAAAGGGATGGTAAGGTCAAATCAGGATTTTAAGTTTCAGTGTTAGCAGAAATGAATAAACCACTAAATAGGAAGACACTTAAAATTGGGATTGAAGGGAGTGATGGCTGGGGTCATCCTATCTGCCAGAGGAGTAAACAAAGAATGAGATAAAAGGGGTAATCAGAGGATTGTCATAACTTGGAAGAGTAAAATCTATATCACACAGTAAAGGAGGAAAAAAAAGGGAGATAACTGTCAAGGAGGTTTATAAAGTGGCAGCAAAAGGTAAATGGAAAGAACATTAGACTTTGGAGTCAGAAAAAGTTGAAGTTCAAATCCAACTTGTTTCTGTTCAGGTCTATGCCACTACTGTGAGTCTATTTTTGTAGCTATAAGATGAAACTATCTCCAATCATCTTGAGGTTGTTAAAAGGCTTAAAGAAGTTATGGAATATAAAGTACTTTATAAACAGGTTCCATGTAACTTGTTCTATTCTAAGTTCCAATCCAAAATTCCCTTTTCCTTAATATACATGCAAAAAATATATTTTGTAGAAGTAGAGCAGTAACAGGTAGGCCACTGGAATTTAACTGGAGGGGAAAAGGCAGACCCACCAGAAACTACTTCAATAATGCAGGCATAAGATGTGAAGGTCTGAGCCCAGGTGGTGACTAAATCAAAGGAGAAAAGGTAGGAGAGATTCTGTAAAGATGCAAACAAAGAGGACTTGATTACTAACCGGAGAAGGTGGGAGGAAAGGACCAACCTCAGTGACTAGGAGAGAGTCAACACCACTGACAGTAATGGAGGGAGTTTCAAAGGGAGAATTTTGAGGATAAAACTTTAGTTCTGGACATGTTGAGTCTAAAAGGCACAGATGGAAGAAGGGAAGGTAACAGAAAAGTTAGACTGGACAAGTAGATCTTAAAATTATCTTGAAACTATAATGAGATCAAGTAAAATAGTAGAAAGGGAGAAGATCCAAGACAGAGCCTTATTGTTAGTCAGAGCAACACTGGAAGAGGATGAGGCAAGGGGGACTGAGAAGGAACTATCAGAAAGATAGGAGATTCAGAAGAGGATATCATAAAAATCCAGAGAAAAGAGTATATATCACGGAGGTTAGTAGGCTGTGGACTGAATGGATTGTGATATCCTCTGCTGTGTAGGGAACCTCCAGCCCAAGGGCCGAATCAGTCTGGTGGGGCTCAAAATTCAATAAATCTAGAAGGTTTTTCCTTCAATTGGGGAATGGCAAACTGTGGTGTATGTCATGGAACACTATTGTTCTATTAGAAACCAGGAGGGATGGGAATTCAGGGAAGCCTGGAGGGATTTGCATGAACTGATGCTGAGTGAGATGAGCAGAACCAGACAAACACTCTACACCCTAACAGCCAACATGGGGTGATGATCAACCTTGATGGACTTGCTCATTCACTCAGTGCAACAATCAGGGACAATTTGTTCCTGTCTGCAATGGAGAATACCATCAGTATCCAGAGAAAGAACCGTGGAGTTTGAACAAAGTTCAAGGACTATACCCTTTAATTTAGGAAGAAAAAAAAAACATCTCATTGTCTGATCTTGTTATCTCTTATACTTTTTGTTTCTTCCTTAAGGATATGATTTCTCTCTCATCACACTCAACTTGGATCAGTGTACAACATGGAAACAAGGTAAAGACTGACAAATTGCTTTCTGTGGGGGGTGGGTAGGGGGAGGGAAGTAAGATTGTGGGGGAAAAAATTGTAAAACTCAAAATAAATAAAATCTTTAGTAACAAAAAAAATTCTAGAAGGATTTTAGGGGTAAATTAATTAAATGTTTGACCACATAAAGCCCATGAACGATGTTATAAATGGCCCATGGACAGAAAAAAGGTTCCCCACTCCTCTACAATAATAGAAAAGTTCGGGGGGTTGAGAGGAAAGACAAATTGTTTTGAAATGTTGCATACAAGATGTCCACAAGACACTTTGAGATATCCAATAGATGAAAACAGAAAATATCCAGCATAGAGATAATAATCAAATCTATGGGAACTAACGAGTTCACCAAAAAAAAGCATATAGTGAGAAAAGAGAAGAGGGCTCAAGTCAGAGCCTTGAGGTACCCCCATGGTTAATGAGCCTGAATTGGATGAAAATTCTGCATAGGAAACTAAGGTCAGCTCAGACAAATAGGAGAACTAGAATGGAGTAGTGTCATGAAAACCCAGAAGAAGAATATCAAGGAGAAGAAAGTGTTCAATAAGTGTCAAAGAGAATGAAGATTGAGAAGAGTCCATTACTTGGTCACTATTAACTTTGGTAGTAATTTCCATTTTCTTCCTCAATATGAGTCATGTGAAAGAAGAATCAGAAGAAGGGAAAAAACCATGAAAAAGAAAAACAAAACAAATTTTAAAAAGGGTTAGTATTCTGACTCCATAGTTCTTTCTCTGGATGTGTATGGCATTTTCCACAAGCTTTTTGGAATTGACTTTGGTCACTGTATTTTTGAAAAGAACTAAGTCTATCATAGCTGATTATCAATTTAATGATGGATGGAGGTCACAAGGTAAAAAACAGATTGAGAGAGAGGCACCTAATTTGATGGCTTTCTCAAGTTTAGCCATAAAAGGGAAAACACATATAGGTTGATATAGCAGAGATGGATAGATCAAGTGAAGATTTCTGTTTGATCCACTCATCCCTCTATGTTTGCAGACAGTAGGGCAATAGCAGAAACAGTGATCAAAGATCACTGCTAAAGAAGGGATGATAGTAATCTGTTGTAGGAAGCATGAGGGGTTTGTCAAAGAGGTACAAGGCAACCCCTTCATGCAAAATGAGTGAAGAGGAAAATAGTGGCAGAAATCATCTGAGTAATATAGGATAAAGAGGGGAGAAGAGGGAGCTCTTTGTGAATAGGTTTCATTTTGTCCATGGATTCAGGAAGATTTGGGTTCAACCATCTCTAATCCTGGTTAGCGTTCTAGGCAACTAAGACAAAAAAGGTACAAAGCAGATCAACATTTGCTTTGGTAGATCAAGTTTTCTCATAAATTTCCTTTACCAAAGAAATGAAGACTAGTTTCTGCTACCTTCTTAAAAGTTTTTGAAATGACTAAATCCTGAACTAAAAAGAGTAACAAAGTTTTGAGAAAAACTGTATTTCTTATAAAACTCATTTCAGAAAAAAATGGTACCTGGGATGCATCAATAAATAATTACCATAATAGAGTAACTTTATGATAATTGACTATTATAGTAATTAGGATGCACTGTTATGTCACATCTGAACAAAGATGTAACTTAACTATTATTAACTTTACTAAACAGGTCAGGGAAACAAGTAATCTTGTACCCAAGAACCAGCATTGAAATAAAAGAAACTAAAAGGCTAGAAGGAACTTGCATTAATCCCAACTTTGGTTATATTTTATTTGTAAGATATTTCAAAGTCAAAAGTAATTTTCTACACAAAATTAATGTTACCATAGATAATTTCCAAAATTTGTTTTTACAACTGATCTTGTTGGTATCATTTCAATATTAATTAAGACAGTACTTGAAAATTTAAAAATTAAAACAACAACAAATAACTTGCCATTTCTCTGGTTTCATTAGTGCACTGAAACGTATTGGTGAGAACTTCTATGTTGGTTGCTCGTTCTAATTTGTCACGTCGGTCTGTTGAAATATTAAACCTAACATGATCACCTTCCAGCAGAGTCACCTTGGATTTTGTATCTTTGTCTCCAAAAGGAAGTTCTTTAGGAATCACAAAATCTACTTTGATGCGTCCAGGCAATGGGTCATTCTAATGAGAAGAAAAAATATTTTAAGCTACATATTCTCTTCACCATTTCTACTTAAAAGTCAAACCAAAAGAGTGATGGATGCAAAGAAAAATAATTTGCAACAAATTACCATGTTATTTTGACTGTAGTCTGGAACTACAACACAGCCACATAAACTTTACCAGTTACCTAAACATTATCCGCAAGCAATTTCAAATGGGTTTAAGTTTCTTATTTCCTAAATAAGTAATACAACCTAGAAAAGTACTGTAGTTAAACCAAATCAGTTTTCCTAGAAAGAGTTCTATGATGATGTTTAGAAGCATAGAATAAAGAAGACAAGAGCTAGAAAGAATAGGATTTGAATCCTTCAAAATTCACTAATTAGTCAAGACATCTCAGGACCTATTTTCTAATCTAGTAAATATGAAAAAAATACTAACTACTTGCATGGGGGTGAGTGAAGCATATAAATGTTTATGTAGATATACACACTGTATACATTCCTCCACTATGCAAACATCCAAATTAAGTTAACATTGTTACTAGTGGTTTTCCATCTTTCTCATTATTGCTCAACTTTGAAAGTGGAGTAGAAGATCGAAATAATTCTTAAATTACTATCTACTTTCCCCTTTTCGAGCAAATTAAATAATTTACTAAAATAGTTTGGATGGATGATTCTTCTGAAAGTTTCAGAAAATTATTAGTATAATGCTAAATTTAATTCAACAATACACTTCTAAGTTTTCAGAGGATATTAAACTAAAATTGAACAGGCTCATAGAAGCGGATTTTCAATCATGACCTTACCAAACCTAAAATGTCTGATTTCAGTGAGTAGAGCAAAAACTACACAAAACAAACAACAACAAAAACAAAAACAAACCCAAAAACCTTACACAAAATAAACAAAAAAATATCTATTAGTAAAATTGTTTACCTGGTTTTTATTAGGTACTTTTGGAATAACTTTGGTTACGGTTCCATCAAAATGTTCAATGCTGATATCTTCAAAAATAACTGTTCCTTGAGGCAGTAGTCTGACATCTGTTGCAACTTCTTTACCCTATATAATAAGAAAAGAATAGTCCATAATGAAAAGTTTCCTAAGAAACTATGAGAACTACTATGAAGAGACTGGAATTTAGATGGATTGCCTTACATTTCTGTCTTTGATTGTGAATTCCACGTCATCTCCAGGCTGTAAGGCTTCTAGGTCACCCTTAAATTCACTATAGTGAAAGAATATCTCCTTTACAACATCACCCCTTTCAATAAAGCCAAATGCTTCCTAAAACGAAATACACAATAGTTAGCACTAACAAAGGATTACTAGGAAACTCAGTTCTTCAGAACTTTATATTTTTGATTTAAAAGAAACAATAATCCTTTCCATAAAAACTCCACTAGTGAAGAATTATTTTTCATTTTGATATAAAGTCTGATGTAAGTGCTACCACTCAAATGGATAGTCAACTTTGGAAAGGCCCATTTTCCAAGAAAATAGCACCTAATCAGCAGCACTTACCTCCTTTTCAATTTTTTGCTAGATACTAGGACCAGAGTTAAATAAGCAAGACGGAAGTTCTTAAACTTTTCTTTGGTATTGTGGACCCATTTTGGTACTCTGGTGAAACTTAGGGATCTCAGCCACTTCCCCCAACACCCCCTCCCCTGGAGAAATATTTAATGCAAGAAAATACTACATTCTGGTTTAGCCGTTAAGAATTTGAAATTAACTTCACATACTTCCTGAAATTTATTTAAGTATTCAAGAAAATGAAATCAGTTCATGATAAAGGGAAGCTAGAATACTTGAGTTCTACTTTTGGTTATGCCAATAATTAGCTATTGACCTAGGGTCAATCATAACCTCCCTTAGGTTTTAGTTTGTTCACTTATGTTAAGTATGGGATTGGATTGGATGGACTTTTTAAAAATTTCCTGCAAACTATAAAATAAAATAAAAATAAACAAAAATGTGTTTATATCAGATATTTAAATAGTAAGAAACACATTTACAATTGAGGTGGAATAAAGGAGGTAGATTTTTTAAAAAGAAAAAAAAAAAGTAAATGTTAAGACCAAAATAGCTTTCATAATTTCTCTACCATACTCACCTTCATGGCACAAACTACTCCCTGACAGCGAGCTTGCTTCTTTTTCAACAGCATAATATTACGAGCACTTACAGCACCAGTACTAGAGAGGAAGTAGGTGGGGGAAAAAGAATAAAGGAGGAGCTAAAACAGTACCTGACACTAGCATGAAATAAGAGGAACAATATAAAATAACACCTGAGGTTTCAAAGAAGTTGACATATCAGAATAACCACAAAAAGCTTTTTAACAGTTAACTCTCTATATATTACTGCATTTAAGAAGAAACAACTCCAAATCCCTAAGCTTTAAATACTAGGTAGGTACAAGAAACAAATTCAAGAGAAGAACTGCTGAACATGAATTTCATCTTTTGTAAACATCTCATTAAAATATATCCCCCCTTGTTGGTTTCTTCCAAGATAACATCTGAATTAGAGACAAAAGACATTTTTTAAAAGTAACAGATAAGATTAATAGTTTTGAAATTGCTTTAATTATATGATTGGAATAGGTTTGATTTATTTTTTTTATTTTATAGAACAGGGAGTAAAAGTTAGCCTTATCAAGGCTAACACAGAATTTTATTGTTCTCCCTTTACCTGACAGCCCTTGTGTTGGTGGGGTAGCCAGACTCTTAAGGAAAATGATAGGTCAGGGTTGATACTTTTCCCAGAATTTTTCTAAGCCTGGACCAGAAGTGATGAAACAGGTCATCTAAGAAAGATTATTTTCCAAAATGGTAGCATCACTTCAGGCAAAAACTTGTTTCACTTTAAAAACTCAAAGAACTTAAGAGGCTATATTCAGAACCGTAAGTTAAAGTTTCAAAAACATTTTAATTTTAGAAATTTTCTTTATGTAGAAGAACTTAATAAAGCATCACTCAATGGGAAAATATTCAAGAACAACTTACTGTTTATTTGTGTCAATTATAAAATTTATCTTATCTCCGGTTTCCAGCTGAGCATTCCCTTCCACATCTTCAGGGGTGTAAGTCAGATAAAACACTTCCTGTGAATGAACACACTTGTATGACCATATTTGTGTGCTACAGATGCGTTGTATATTGACTTTCTTAAAAACTTAAGACATTGGCATTTAAGCCAAGTTTCTTTAGGTATGAGAAAAAAAAAAGCAAAGCGCTTTCTTCACATAAAAACATATTTGTCTCCAGGGTGTCAAAGGCTTTCTTGAGTCTAAAGCTGAGCAGCAGTCAAACTCCAAAAAGTTTAAACACATTTGGAAGCATTTGCCCACAAAATAAATGTAGTTCAAAAAGAAAAAAATTTATGTAAGACAGACATTCTACTACTGGAGTTAGTGGCTAATAAGAATTATGCTTCAATAAAAAAATTTTGATTAGGATGTATTTGATAAGATTTTTTGGAAGGGAACACTGGGCAAATTAAGAGACTTGGAAGCTCTGTTTATTTCTGATTATCGCACTTGAAACCTTTCAGAAACAAAATTTAAAACTGATTTGAACAACTGCAGCTTAAATTTCCTACTTTGAATTTAAAAAATATGCTTATAGATCATATTGGTGGATCAAGCAAAAGTTTAAGAAAAATACACAAGATTACCCCATTACGTTCGTAGCATACACTCCCTGTTGGACTCTGACCCGGGGCAGCTGGAGATTTACTCTCTAAGTTGTGAGGAACAGCGCACACAACCTACCAGTCAAAAAAAAAAAAATTCCATTGCTAATCATTTCAGGAGCAGCACTGTGCAACACAAACGGAATCTTAATTGCCTCTACACTATATGCAGGGATGCATCTTAATATGATCCACAAGAGGATGTTATGCTGCAAAGTTTCAAGCTTACAGTTTAAGGGTTAAGCAAAAACCCAAACTGAGCCTTAACAAGATTGGTTGGTTTTGTTTTGTTTTGTTTTTTGGCCAAACCAATGTTTTCAATAGTTTATACAGCTCTCTTGCATACAAAAGTGGGGGGGTGGAGTGGGGTCTTTCCCTTTTCCATTAAGAAGGAAACACACACACACAACACACACAGAATCAAGCTACTAACTTGTCCATTAATTCGTTCTTCGGGTAGGATTTCTGGTTTAATCTTCACCAGTTTAACAGCAATAGGTTTTCCAGTCCGCCGGTCAGATGATACTTCAAATTCAACATCATCTACCAAAAAAGAATAAAGGAAAAAAATGGTTACTTCAAGTTTGCCTATTTTAGCACAAAAGTCTCAGTCAAATACAATTTTTTGATTATCTCAGAAGGAATAATCATCTTTATTTCATACACTATTCTGGCTTTTCTCAAGATCAACTATTTTTATAAGTTTTCTTCTTAATTCTAAAATGAGCCAAAGGGCTTGTTTTGTGAGCCATTTTTAGGAAATATCCAGAAAGCAAGGAAGAACAAGAGAAATGAACTCTTCAACAGGTAATGATTTATTACTTTATTTCAAAATTATTTAAAATATTCCTTCTGTTAATACTTTTAAAAAAGCAATTTTCATTTTATAACTATTAGGGAAGTTAACTGTTAAAAGGGAAATGTTACTTTATTTCCTAAGTAAATCCAATCTCAACCAGCCACTATGAAAAGCTGTACTACTACTCTGTAGTTATAAACAGATTCAACAAACCAAGGATCTGCCATTGCTCTTCTAACTCCTATAGCAACAAATGCTTAAGAAAATAAGTATCATGAATATAATGTTTTGAAGTATTGATAGATTACCTCCTACTTTCAGCTCCTGCAGATTGCCATTATACTGTGAACAGTGGAAGAAAAGTCTAGCTTGACGTTCTGAACACTGAATAAATCCATAAGAGGTCAGCAGTTTTTCAATAACCCCAGTTTCACGCAGTGCTGCCGAAGTACCATTGGGGTACCCGTTGTGTCCATTGTTGTGGAGAAGGTTTGGATCAAAGCTCATCTGTTTGAAAGAGAAAAGATATTCAGTACAACTAAACCTGAATATTTATCAATCTAGATAGCAATTCAATTTAGACAACCTATTGCTAAGAATCATAAACAAGCAAGAAAATAATAACTGAATCTGACTAAACTTTATAGACTTACACCAGAAAGTGAAAAAAGATCACAAGCAGTGATTTTAGTAGTATTAGCTACTGTGTTTCTGGTGATTAAGTTTCAATCTCTTCTCAGAAACTGCCCCTAAATCTATTTTCACTGTCTCCATCAGATTCCTACAGGTCACAACATCTAAAACAGACTTCTCATTTATGTTTTGCAAAAGGATATTAATATTAATTTACTGAAGTAGCTAGCAGAGAGGTCAAGATCTACAGAAGACACGACAATTCAAACTACTGTTTTTTTTTCCATGAAATGCTTGTTTGAATCCTTCGACAATATTCACAGACTTGGAAATGTCCAATGTAAAATCTGATATTAATAACAACAATTTTACTGATGGCTAGTAAGACATGCAATTTAGGGGTAAGTAATGCAATTAGTTGAAGAATGGACTAAATCTTTTACAGAATATTTATTTCAAAACAGAACTGAAGGGAAGCATGCTTTGTAAGAAAAAATGAAAATAAAAAAAGTTAAAACAAAGACTTCCTTTCTTAATGATAAATTATGATGCTAGGGAAAATTATACCTCCCTTGTCTTGGCCCCTTCTCTCTAAGTGAGGGACTATTAAAGATATAGAATGCTGTAACTACTATTACATATGGTTTCTCTTGTCAGTTGTGCTTTATTTATTCTTTAGTTACAAGGGACAACTCAGGGAAGAAGGAAATGATTTTAATGTTAGGAAAAATAAATTATTACTTGAAGGGAACAAGGAGCAAAGCTTCTATTAGGAACAGTGTTTCAATTTGGATATAATAAATTCATACAAACAAGAAAAGCCAGTAGTGTGTAGAATGAAGAAATGCTACAAATCATAACCATTAGATGCTGGGCTGTTTTTCTCCTTTTCCCCCCCTGATGATTCAAGAGAAACTATGACACAAGAATAATACCTTTGTTAAAAAAAGGGGGGGGGGGGACTGAAACAGAAGTAAAATTAGAGATTAACATAAATTCTAATTCAATAAATTGAAAATTCAGTTTTAGTGCACACAATGCTGAGGCGTTAGAAAGTAAGTCTGATGAGATATTCACACAAAAATTGGCCCTTAAAATCCCATGCTCCACACAGACTGAACTGAGACAGCTAATTCCCTGACTTACAGATCTCTGATACAGGGGGGTCCTCTTCTGCTTTTTAGACCCAGATGAGGTAGAAGATGAAGATGAAGATAAAGGTAAAGGAAGAGAAGGACGGGGAACTGCAGGAGGGGGGAGAGTTTCTGATGATACAGTATAAAGGTTCTCCATCTCAGACAGCTGTGATAACATAGGAGAGGGTTATAACTACGGCCTATATTAAAACAATTGGACACATTTAATTAATACTGACATCTTTCTAAATCTTCAATGAGATCTTTTGGCTAAAAACTTTCCCTAGATTGTAAATGCATTATGGAAAAAAAAGACTGCTGCTTTAATTTTCTTATGTGAAGCTCTCCTACAGAATACCTTAACTGTTTCTCACAGACTGCTTTAAGATTCTCATACCCACCACTCATGATATTTAAAAGCCGTATCTTCTAATTCCACATGACTCTTATGCTGAAAATTCAAAGACCTCCGTTATCCATGCTGGATTAAAACTAATAATGTGTCATTTAGTAGAAGTGACCAAGACACTGAGATTATTAACAAACACTGCAGAGCTCTCCTTTCTTTTCCCCATCAAATAGATGGTGGACCCCAGTCCTAGTTATTCATCCAACTGGGGGAGGCAGAACAGGAGGAAAGAATGCTCCATTTCTTCCCTAGTTCTCCTCCTTCACAAGCTTGGAGGGATAAGGGAGAGGAAAGGATAGATATATCCCTCTCTCCCATTAACTATGCTTACAAGATCATGGTACTTGTTTAACAGTTCTTATCTCAATTCACTGTCAAATTCTCTCCCAATTTGGGGGGGGGGGGGGAAGATGGACAGATGGACAGAGTAATTAAGTGTATATAAAAACTAAATTAACTAAAATTAGATTTCATGGTATTGAAAACTTAGGAGTTCTATATTTAATATAGGGTATGGTGGTATACAGGGCTTAAGGGCTTGGCCTTTTTGGAAGTGCTCAGAAGAACCCAAAAGACTGTTTTGTTTTTTTTTGTCTTCCTAAACTCAGCACCTAATACAGTGAAGGGCAATTAATAAATTCACACTGAAATGTTTAATTGAGGTTTTCAGTCCTTAGAAAAAGCAAGAGTTGGGGTACAAGGAAGGGAGGGTTGTCAAGGAGTGTCCATTCTGAGTTTGACAAAAAAAGGAAAGAAACTCACCATAAAAATCATCTTTCCCAAAGCAAAAAAAAAAAAAAAAAAACCCAAGAGAAAAAGTTTCTAATTCTCTTATTTGTGTTATTTTTCAATCTACAGAGAACACAAATATTATTGTTACATGTTACTATCAAATGGCAAGAATACAGAGTGCTTGGTTTGGAGTCAGGAAGATCTGACTTCAAGAACAGTCTCACACACTTACTATTGGAGTTATTGGGCAAGTCATAACATCTGTTTGCCTTAGTTTCCTCCTCTATGCTATGGAGATAATAACATTCACCTACAAGGTTATTGTGGGGAAAAAAAAGGAACCAAAGATGGGAAAAATCAGTTGAAGCACTGAGGAATGGCAGCCTGGAGAAGAGACTCAGGGGCATGTGATGATTGTTTCCAAATATTTAACAGTTGTCCTCTGAAAGGGAGGCCCATTTTTTTTTTGCTTAGTTCACCAATTTTTCTTCATATCTGACAACAAAATGGGTAGAAGTTGCAAAGAGAAAAAATGAATCACTACAAAATTTGGAGATTACAACATGGCCCATGTTGTCAGATATGAAGAAAAATTGGTGTTCCAGAACCAAACACAGATAATTTCCACATTATACCATACCTAATGGTTAAAGTTAATGTTATGTTGCAACAAGCAAGTAAAAAAAGGATGAGCATGCTATCAAGAAACTGAAAGCCATTTAAAAAAATCAGTAGATGGGATATTATCAAATACAAATAGAATTATAAAATTTTAAAGCAGAAAAGGACACAAGAGGTCATTTCACTGGATCTAAGGAATTCTATCTTACAATATCCCTCAGTTAACTTACCTAGATTTTGCTGGAATATTACTCTTTTGTATGACAGTCTCTTACATTGTTTCTGATTATTAAAAAAACTAAGCCTTAAATCAAGCCAACACCTAACTCCTTTTAATTTCATGCACTGGTTCTAGTTCTGCCTTTCAGAATAAAACAGATATAATTCCTTTTCATGATCGGCCCTCAAAAATTGAGATAGCTACCATGCTCCACTGTGTCACCTAGCTGCCCCAACAATTGTCTTTTAAAATGTGGTGTTGGGAACTAGATACAATTCTCCAGATATGGTCTGACTAATCTCTATGCCATTTTCCTAGTCTATAAAATTATTGAGATGGCTTGGATGATCTTTTTAAATTTTCTTTCCACTCTCTATTCTATAATCTTAAAATCCTAGATATGAATACTTATTCATCACTCCACCACAATCAACTTTTTTCTTATTTTCCTTTCTCAACAGTTCACCCCCTATCTTCCTGTACTCCACACCTCAGGCAGGTAAACTACCTTCCCTGTATCACAGGAGAGACAGAGGGGATTGAACCTAAAGTTAGACCTCACTTCTCCTTTTCTAATCTCTTCAACCTTCTTCCCCCCCCCCAACTCCCAGCATTCTGACCTGTAGAACTCAGGCCCAAAAGGAGCAGTAGAGTTCTGCACACACAATCTAGACCCAGACTTTTTCACTCAGGCTAATTTCTGACTTTCCCAGAGTATCTCCACATCTCCTCACACCTATTCCACCTCTCACTAAGGGAAGAGGCACAAAAGAACAAATGAAGACTACAAAGGCTTCCCATAAAAACCATAGTTTCACTCAAAATCCTAGATTTTGTAGATTTCACTCAAAAATCTGGATTTCTCAGACCAAAGCATTTTTCCTGGCCACCACTCCTCAGATAAGTGCCCCCCCCATTAGAACATAAACTTTTGTATACCCAAGGTTTAATGCTTAAGTATTTTTTTAAATTCATTCAGTCCCTCTCGGGACTACAGTTCCCAATGGTAAAATTAATTTGATAGAGCTAGAAGATTTCTTCCAGATGCTTGTGCCCCACCCACCCCGCCGCCACCCAGGACATTGTCTATCATTTACCACTAAAGGTAGTCAACATAATTAACATACTTCTCTTAGGCCTCCTCCAAGTGACCAGTCATAACCTTTCAATTATCAACATCAGATTGGAAGGACTGCAAAGCTCACCTAAATTTAATCTATTCAATTATAAAAAAAAAAGGACTCTAAAGCATCCTCAAAGTGTTCTGACTTTTCCATAACCCCGTGCAAAAGGCTTATCCTAGCAACACTACTGAAACTACTATAATTCAGTGACCTAATAGTCAAATACAATGAATGCCCCTCCAAAGTTGTACTCCTGAGTGGATAAAAGTGCTACAATCCAAAAAAGTCTCAGATTTTTGTGTGATGCTGGGCAAGTGATTTACAGATTAATCTTCCTTATGTATTAGCTCATGTTACTCCTCTGCTATATATATTCTGCTCTCAAACACAAACTAGGCTCTCAAGACTTGAGCTTTGCTCTCTCAATCTCTAACATCTCTCTCCATTTTGACCATCAGAGTCCATTTTAAATGCCACCATCATCAAAAACTTATCCCTATGAATGGCAATGATTTTTCTTAAGTCCCACAGAGTATTTTTTTGTCTGGTAATTTTTAATATACTAGCATGACACTGTAGACACTGTATTTGAGTTGGTATCATGTCTTTACTAGAACTTAAAACTCCTCAAGGGAAAAAAGTCTGAACTCTCTATCTCACCTACTGCTTAGCAGTGTTCTGCACAAAATGGGTTCTTAGGCTGGGTTTCAAATTACAAGTGATTTTTAAATCTAAACTCTCTTTTAGTCATGTTAAATCATCCCTTGCTGACTTTGGCCTAATTTTCAGCTTGAAATAATTATGAATATTTTCTTACAATTTATATTTATCATTCCCCCTTATTTTAATCCATAAATCTGATAAACACATTATATAATTTTAGATGTTTTTATCACAAGAATAAAAAGGATTACTCCATTGATTAATATATAAGATTTTCATCCACATTTGACACAATTTGGGTTTTTTTTTAGGTTTCTGTAAGGCAATGGGGTTAAGTGGCTTGTCCAAGGCCACACAGCTAGGTAATTATTAAGTGGCTGAGACCAGATTTGAACCCAAGTACTCCTGACTCCAGTGCTGGTACTTTATCCGCTGTGCCACCTAGCTGCCCCGCCACAAATTCTTTAATCATATTTAATAATATTCTTTAGGCAGGGTTGTTCAGACATCTATCTTCTATGTCAACTTTATTGTACTATCATTCAATTCACACCTATCCATCTTCTACACAAAGAGATCACGAGTCTTTATCCAATGTTTGTGGCTGACATTATGATTATACAACTCTCTACATTCCCCTGATTAAATAGCCTAGTAGCAATATTTAAAGAAGGAAATGAGGTTAGTTTAATAATGATGACTTCTCAGTGAACTCATGCTTGTTCCCAGTTATCTCACTCCTTTTAAGTTGCCTAGAATATATTTCATGCTTGTCTGAAATGTTCAAATTAATCTTTCAGCACATTTTTTTGGACCACCAATGATCTCTTAAGTTCCCAAATCTATTGGCTTTTTCTCAATATCAATCTTTCTCAATCGCTCTGCAGTTTTTGACACTGTTAACCAACCTTTCTCCTGGGTTTTTCCTCCCCAGCTTTCTGTGACACTGCTATCTTCTAGTTTTTCCTTCTATTTGTGTGACTACTCCTGCTAAGTCACACCCACTGACCCTAGGTAACTCACAGGGCTCTGTTCCGGCCTCTCTTCTCTATATTTCACTTGACAATCTCATTAGATTCCATGATGATGATGATGATTCTCAGATCCACATGGTCAACCTTAACCTTTCTTTTGATTTCTGACCCCCCCGCATTCCTAACTGCTTTTTAAACAGTTCAATATGCACAAACTCAACATGTTTAGAATAGAACTCATTATCAACCCCCCCCCCCCATCCTCCTCTCTCTGAAACTTCCCAATAAATGTGGAGGACACAACTATCCTATCAGTCACCTTGGGCTTGCGGGGAGCTGGACAAAGCAGCTTCTTTGAATTTTTTTCTCATCCTAATTCAAAATATCCAATCAGCTTCCACAACATCTCTTAAGCATATTCCATGTTCTCTGCTCCCACAGCTGTCCTCATGGCATAAGCCTTACTTCGGGCCTGTCGAAGAGTTCTCTTGCCTCAAGCCTCTCTTCTCTCTAATTTATCCTCCATATGTCCAAGTAATCTTCCTTTGGGGGGGGGGGGGGGGGGGGGGAGAGATCTGACCATGTCATTTCCTTACTCAAACTCCAGGAAGTTCCTATTATTTTCAGGGTCAAATATACAATTTTAATCCTTCACCAACTTTCCTGTCTTCTGACTCTTTCCTTGTCTTTCACATCCTCTACACTGGTCCACACTGGCCATTCTTTCTCCAAACCAGGACATTACATGGTAGTCCTCCATGCCCGAGACCCTCTCTCCACCTCGGCCTCTTGTCTTCCTTCAAGACCCAACCTTCTGTCTCTTCTCTAATTAATCACAATCACCTTCCCTTAAAAAATAACTCCCATTTACATTGCCTGGATCTTAAGTCCTATGTTTACAGGCTGTATCCTCCATCCTGAGCTCCTGGAAAGTCAGCATGGACTTATTGCTCATGTATCTATACTATAGCACCTGACATACACTTAGCATTTAATAAATGTGTGTTGACTAATGTATTGTGTCTCAAAGATGACAAATAATGGCTCTGTAATCATATCTCTAAGTTCTTTCAAGATTTTAGGCTATAATTAAGTCAGGACTTTTAATTGAGAAATCAAGGAATTTCTAATTATTTTCATTCCCACCTTAGGCTTCAATTGTCTCAATAAAATTTTATCATGCCATTTAAAATTTTTTACTGATACATAAAGGCATCTTAATTGCTACACAACAGGAATGGATTTATTCTCCTTATTACCTGGCTTCAAGCGTATCATTTTACCCAAATTTGCAGGTCTGTGCCTTCCTAGTTTTCTTGACACCACTTAAATATAACCCCACTCCTTTTATTTCTTTATTTCGCCCCAAGCAGAAGCAAACTTTTAATTTTAGTCTTCCTCAAACTCTTGTATTCTTCTGTGATCACGCTTCTCATTTGATTTTTGATATATGGTGTTTTTTTTAAGACTACTGTTTATTACTAACATAATTACTTGAAATTTTATGGTCAGTTTCTTTTTTCCCAAACTTCAAATACGTTCTGAGCAACCAGAATGTCATATTTGGCATTCTTTATTTTTTAAGTGTCTGTGCAAAAGGATTTAAGAAATTGGAAGATTCTTCCAATTCAAAGATCATATGTAGTTCACCCCTCCACTCCCTTCTTTTATAGACAAAGAAATTGAAGCCTAAGAGGAGCTAAATGACATGTCCAAGGTCACATAAGTAGTAAGCAGGGAAAGAAATTTAAATACAGGTACTCTAGTAACTCAAAATACAGTACTCTTTTCCACTATATCATCTCTCCCTATAGCTCAATGCTCAAGATAAATGATGTTAGACTACTAAAAACAGAACTTTTTCATTTACAGCTGTGTAAAGACATGATATCCAAATACTATGTAAGGTTTTAGTTTCTAACCTCCCCCTGTCACTCTTTGAAAGAGAACTGGCAACAAAACCAGTTAATTTAAAATAAAAAATTCAAGTACAATTTTTTATGTTTAATCGTACCTGATAATTCCAGATAATCAAAAGATAATCATCTCTATCTTGTCTTTTTTTCTTCTAAACATTCTGAGCTCCTTGAAGGAGTCGTTTCTCATATCACGTGATTTTTCAGACACCTTGTTAGCCTGATTACTTTATACTCTCTTAAATTTTGGTATCAACATTCCTCTTAAAATATGGCATCTAAAATGGTGCTAACACTCCAGCTATAGTCACATTTTTATGATGCTCTACCTCTAAAGACAAACTACACTCAACAATCGTTAACATTTTTTAGGGGTTTTTTTTGCAAGGCAAATGGGGTTAAGTGGCTTGCCCAAGGCCACACAGCTAGGTGATTATTAAGTGTCTAAGGCCGCATTTGAACTCAGGTACTCCTGACTCCAGGGCTCGTGCTCTATCTACTGAGCTACCTAGCTGCCCCTATTGATAACATTTAACAGCTTCAGGACAATTCTGATCATCAGCAATACTCAATAATATAATAAATGCTTTAATTGAGATGGAGTACAGGGCCATCAGAAGTGGCTATTGACAGAGCAGTATAGTCTAGATGAATAAAGGAGGCATGAGAAGCATGGATAGATTGGTTCTGTACCACAGGAGCAGAAACAGCAGCTGACAGGCTAAAACTATCACAAAATTACTTTGAAATCCAGAGACAAGCATTTTTACCAACATTTACAAGTTTTAAAAACTGATTATTACCACTTGTCAAGAGAAAAAATAATATCCAGAGCAAAAAATATTGCTCCCTCCTTTGAATTCTACAGAGTACATCTTCTTTCGGGGGGGGGGGGGGGGGGGAGGAGAAGGAGAGGCACATTTTAGAACCAAAATATTAAGCAAGGCAAACATCAATCCCCACAAGCAGATCAGATTTGATGCCAACTTCAAGTTCCTTTGCAACAAACCCAGTGTCTACAATCTTTTAAAATCAATATCATTCATCCTTCCTATGCTTCTAAACAAGGTACTTGAGTTTTATTTTATTTAAGGCAATGGGGTTAAGTGACTTGCCTAAGGTCACATAGCTAGGTAATTAGTGTCTGAAGCCAGAAAACAACTCAAGTCCTGCTGACTACAGAGCAGATGCTCTATTACGCCACCTACCTGCTTCAAGTACACTATTCAATCTAGATTAGTATTTAAGTACTCAGACAGATAAAGCAGTCCCCTCTCCAGATACCCCACTGTTCTTTAAACAAGTAAGGTGAATTAACAGTAATAATCGTGCAGATGGAGATTCTACTCGAGAGACTGAGCTATCAAAAAAGGTTACAATGCTAATGTGTCACCCCCCCCATCTAAGACAGGGTGGCCAGAAATGTTCTTTTTCTAAAACTGCTGGGGGTGGAATGCGGGGATGACAGGGGTGGTATATTGAGTACACTGAGAACTAACAAGAAAGTAGCTGAGAGTTTAACACAACAACCAAGTTCCAGAAGATTTCTGGAAGGATATATTATGATAAATAATTATTATTATTTTGTAGATGAGCAGAAAAAGTTGTGTCATCACAAGAAGACAATGCCAAGTAGTTTATGTAGCACTGGATCATTTTCAAAATTAGCAATGAAATGGATTTTTTGGAAGATTAATAATGGAAGTACTCTTCACAAACTTACCTCGCAGTGATAATCAAATATTGCACTTTCAGTAGTATTTGCTGATTCTTCTTTTTCAGCACACGTTTCAAAGGATGAAAATTTCTAGTATATTTTTTTTTAAAAAAGAGAGAGAGCGAGAGGAAATGATCTACCAAGCTAATAGAGATCCGACTGCTGCTGCAGCGGGCAATCAATCTCACAGTACAGCACTGAAGAAAACAAAGACTACTAGCAGCGTTGGGAAGTGCTCTTGTGAAGCTGTTGAGTAGGCACAAACTTCTTGTTTCAGATCAAGTGTTGTGTCTTCAGCTTAAGTTTACTCTTCTTTGGTCTTGTTGGTTGTTACAAACGAGGCGTGTTCCTTGCCTGATCTGAACTTGAAGCAGCAGTTTCAGGTGGTAAAGTCTGTTCTGTTACACTTCATACTGGGGGGGAAAGAAAGAAAGGTACTCAGTATAATAACAAAAAAGGACTTCAGCTTCACTAGGTACAAGTCAGGTCAGGTCTCTATCACCATTCTCCATGTGGTCTCAGGCATCAGAACTTGCAACCTGAGTGAAATAAAATTTGCACACAAAAGTGAGCAATAGTGTAAAGCAATGAAGTTACAAAGAAGCTAGATAGTTCCTGCTCTCAAGGATCTTACTATCCCGCCAACAATGTGCAAACAAATAATTATTTCCTACTTATTCTGGATTTAACAGAGGGAAGACACTAGAATTAAAAGAAGGCTTCCAGTACAAGGTGGAATGGCTGAGGGAGTGCTCCAGGCATGGGGAGAACCAAAGATAATGGCCCCATCAGAGTGGCTTGTTCAGATGGAAGCCAGGAGGCCAAGTACCATTGGCATAAAAAGTATGTGCCAGAGAGTAAGGTGTGTCAGGTGTGAAGGCAGGAAGACTCCGCTTTTTTTTTTTTTTTTGCAAGGCAATGGGGTTAAAGGACTTGCCCAAGGCCACACAGCTAGGTAATTATTAAGTGTCTGAGGCTGGATTTGAACCCAGGTACTCCTAGACCCCAGGGCAGGGGCTCTATCCACTGGGCCACCTAGCCACCCCAAGACTCTTCTTTTTGAGTTCCCAACTTGAGCTATGTCACATAACCCTGTTTGCCTCAGTTTCCTCATCTGTAAAATGAGTTGGAGAAAAACATGAAAAACTACCCCAATATCTCTGCCAAGAAAATACCAAATGGGTCACAAATAATCACACTTGACCAAAATGACTGAACAATAATGGACTGCAGGAAGGAAATGGTGATAGGGAAACTAGTCTGGTCAGGTAACAAGCATTTATTAAGTGTTTACCAGGTGACAAGCAATGAGTGAAGTGCTGGGCATATCAAAGCAAAAACATGGCTCCTGCCCTTGATGAACCCACATTCTAATGGGGGAGCTGAGGGACAATCAGCTTTAATGAAGGAATCTCAGAAGGGACGATGAAGGGGCGGGGTGGGGGTGGTGGAGGAATGAACAGGGAAAGGACATCTGGTTGGATTTGGGTTGAGTTCTGAGGGATTTCAAGGAGGCCAGAAGAAGGTGAGAGAGAAAGCATCCAGTCAATGAAAAGACACAACAGCCATCTCCAATTGATAAATAGAGGAGACAAACAGGCAGTTTTCAGATGAAGATATTAAAACTACTAGAGAATGCAAATTAAAACAGTTCTGAGATACCACCACATCAACTAACATGATAAAAAAAGGAAAATGATCAATGTTGGAGAGGATAAGGGAAAATTGGGACATGGAGTTGTGAACTAATTCTACTATTCAGGAAAGCAATCTGGAACTACCCTCAGAACAGATTATGTTCACTTTCTAAAATTTATGTTTTTCCTTTAGTTCTGATTCTTCTTTCACAACACAACTAGTATGGATTGAACATGTACAACAAGTACAACCTACAACAGATTGTTTATTGTCATGGGGAGGAGTTAGGGAAGGGAGGGTGGCAGAAAAATACGGAGCTCAAAAGCTTGCAAAAGGATGAATGTTGAGACAATCTTTGCAGGTAACTGGAAAAAATAAAATAGCATTAAAAAAAGAACAGCAAGGTCAGTATGCTGCAACATTGGCTTAATAACTCATTCTTTTTTTTTTTTGCAAGGCAGTGGGCTTAAGTGGCTTGCCCAAGGCCACACAGCTAAGTAATTATTAAGTGTCTGAGACCAGATTTGAACCCAGGTACTCCTGACTCCAGGGCCGGTGCTCTATCCACTGTGCCACCTAACTGCCCAATAACTCATTCTTTGACAAAATATTGTGGGAAAGTTGCAAAGCAGTCTTGATAGACACTAGGTACAGACCAACTGATCACATTCTATACAAAAATAAACTCCAAATGGGTACATGAAAAAAGAAACATCCACAAGTAAATTAGAGAAACAAAGAGGAAATTACCTTGAAGAAATAGGGATGGGGAAAGAATTCAAAGGAAAAAAGCAATTATTAAGTGCTTAATGGGTGCCAGACACTGGGCCAAAATATGACCAAGGGAAGGACAGAGAGAATCACAATTGTGATGATATAAAATTTAAGCATTTTAGCACAAACCAACCCACTGGAATTAAATTACAAAGGCAGATAACTGAACTGGTCCTTGTGGTCAATTCACAAGTGTGTTTTTGCCTTGTTATTTTTTTTAATAAACTGCTTTTAATCTTCTCTTTTTGAAGGACTTGGTGGAGACCAATCAAGGATGGGTGCATCCCTCCCAGAACACCTGCCCTCAGAGACCCCCAACCTCCAGGAGTGAAGTGGCTGGAGAAGTTTTACTCCCCAAATCTAAGGGCAGATAAAAAGATTAAGTCCAGAATCCAAAACTGCTTCTTTCCCATTTTTGCACAAAGAATGGAACACAAAAAAAGATGGTAGTTGGTAAGAAAATGGAACTTTACCCAACATTTCAGTGAAGAATTTTTAAAAAGGTAAAGACTCAGGAATATAAAATGAAATGTTGCTTTCAAAGATGATAGGTAAAATTTTTGAGAGAAGATTTAAGTAAGTAGAGCTAGGAAGATTATACGCTAAGGTTAAAGAAAGGTAATTTCCTCTGCACTGATCATATGAGGTTTTATGACAAAAGGTTTGGAGTTTGGAAAGGGCTTTTTCACAAAAATAAGGATTTGAGAAAAATTTAGAGAAATGCCTGTTAACTATTCAGCAAGAACACTGGAATATGAACCAGAATTTCAACCCCACCCCCACCATCCTATGTTTGTTGGGGTTGCCCAATGGATAGAAGGCAGTGTCTAGAGTCAGAAAGACTCAATTTCCTGATCTGATGTCACACACCTATTGGTTATTTGGCCCTGGGCAAGTCACAGTTCCTAATCTTTAAAATGAAACAGAAGGAAATAGCAAACCACTTCAGTCCTAGGCCAAAAATAAACCCAAATGCATCATAAAAAGCCAGACAAGACTGAAAAGGACTGAAGAATAAACAACAAAACAAGCAAAAGTTTTTCTTCAGGATCCCCCCCCCCCCATCAATTTAAGATTACAAAAAACAAAACAAAAAATACCCCCCAAAGAAGCCAACAAAAACTGAAGAAGAAAAATTTCTGATCTCACTTTTTATCCTATCTAATATCGAACTGAGTAGGAGCTTATTAAATTAACTGACTGGTAAAGAAGTCATTTTCTATGGTTAAGTGTAATTAGTTATGCTTAAAGGACTTCGAAAAATTTAAAGCATCCTCTTTCTCTTCAAAAGTAAGTAGCTTTTCAGGGAAGGACTTGCATGAACTGATGTTGAGCGAAGTGAGCAGAACTGAAGAACATTGAACACATTAACAGTAACATTGTGAGATGATCAGCTATGTTAGAGGCAGCTCCTTTTAGCAGTTCAGAGATTAAGAACAATCCTGAGAGACCTATTATGGACTGCCATCCACATCCAGAGGAAAAACTTAAGTCTTAATGCAGAGCAAACTATCTACATGTTCACTTTTTAAAACTTATGTTTTTTTATTTTTTCCACTCAATTCCCCCCCTTAGTTTTAATTCCTCTTTCACAACATGACAAAAGGAATTGATTTGACTTCCTGTTGTGACTGTAAAGGAATAAAAAATTTTATGAAAAATTTAAAGGACTACGAAGTCTTGGAAAATGAGTTGACAAGAATGGATTCAAAAATTTAAAATGCTGACAACTAATGGTCCTGGGGAAAAACTGAGATTTTTTAATGTTACTATTAGTGATTCTAAATTCAGATTTATTTTGATGGACATTTATTCTGAAACTAAATCATAATGTGATATGTTCTATTAGGATAACTGTAGTAAATCAGAACTTAATGCGGATGCTGGAAAATGATCAAGCAAACCTGAATTAAAATCTAGTCGTAGAAATTTATTAGCTGTGTGATTCATTTGCCTCAATTTTCCTCATCTGAAAAATGGGATCATGAAAGCACCAATCTCATAGGATTGTCTAAAGGATCACATGATTATAAAGGACTCAGGTAAAGTGCCTGGCACACGGCAAGCACTATATAAATGTTAGTATTCAATATTAGTCCAGGATGAAATCTGTCTAAAATGCCAAAGTGATGAATAAAATTATTTTTTATTTAAGGTAATTTAGAAATGCATTGCACTAAAACTGATGTCATCTGTCTGGTAAGAAGTCTGCTTCATGCTTTAAATAAGTGAGAGCCTTAAAGTGGACATTGACAAAACTTGTATTGGGAGAAAAGTTATCCTTACCTGAAAGGTTCCTTGGGACTCTCTACTGGAATACAGTCATAAGAACTTAACAGCCATGCTGACAACATAAAGCAATGAATGAAGGAAATAAAAGAATGAAGGACAAATCTCATTGGATATATCTCGCTATCACTTATGAAAAGAATAAAACTAACTGGGTTTTTGTTTTGTTTTTTAGTTTTTGCAAGGGAATGGGGTTAAGTGGCTTGCCCAAGGCCACACAGCTAGGCAATTAGTGTCTGAGGCCACATTTGAATTCAGGTAATCCTGACTCCAGGGCCAGTGCTCTATCCACTGCACCACCTAGCCACCCCAAAACTATATGTTAACAAATAGTAGACTAAAGTTACAACTTTGGCAATTAAATAAGGCCAGAATTTAGATTCAAATATTTATTTTTGCCCTAGGGGGTGGTAAATGGGCTTTTGAGCCAACTATCAGCGGTTCATGATATGTGTGAAATTCCAGATGATTATTCTTACTTGAAAAACGAAATTTTTTATACTTGTTCATTGTTAACTGTTAGGGCAGAGAACATCTGGTCTGTGGGCAAATGAGGCCTGCAAAATCATTTGGTAAGGTGCAGAAACGGCAACCATAGAAGTTTAATAAATCTAGGAGTTTTTTGGGGTGAATTAATTAAATGTTTGACCAAATACGGTGGGCAAATTTTCAAGCTGATAATTTTGTATGGTCCAAGAATGATGTTATAAAATACCCAAATGACCCCTGGTAGGAAAAAGCTTCCCTACTCCTATGGAAGGGGAACATGAGAAAACAAGTAATATCCTGGTCCCAAGTTGTGATTAGTGAAATATTGCTCTCTGTGATTAAAAATCTCTTGGCACTGTAATCTGATTGAGTCTGAGTTTTGATTTCAGGTTTGATTCAAGGGGAATGCCAAAAGGAAGTGTAGTCTAAGAACTACTCAGTCCCTCATCTCTATCCCCAGGATCACATGGTGAGGTGAGGGCAACCTTTTAGGTGAACTGAATTTAAGTGAGGCAGAATTGTATAAAGTTCAGCCTCACAAAGTTGTCAAGCTCACTCTCTCTTCCAGAGTCATCACAAAAGCCAAGGCAATTGGATAACCCTGGCATCTCTGATGTCTGACCAAGCTACAAGTGCTCCACAGTGTCTGCTTCATCTGCCCTGTATGTGGGTAGTTTTCACATGTGTAGGGTAGGCATCTCCTAACTGACCAAGAGGCTTGAAACCTGTCTGCTGAGACAGTTTAACCATAGCGTGGGTCACTGAGCATGCTACAGTTCCTTGGAGCTACAAGAAAGAGTTGGGTGAAAAGGTGGACACAATAAAAGTGGGTAAGTGGTCTTGTAAAGGGCCATTCCCCTTCCTAGGTCAAGTCGATCATTTTTGTGTATGGGCTACTCAGGGAAGGAAACTAGTTGGGGGTGAGAAGATGTAACAGTATGTACCCTGCCATTTGCACATCCACAGTGCCTACGTTGAACTGCCAATGTCCATGGCTCATGGGAATTGTGCGTTATTATGTTCACAAGGCCTCCTTTGGTGCAAAGAACCAACCCCCAAGCTGACTCCCATATTTACAAGCAAAGTGGCAGTTGAAGATTGAGGAGTGCTGCACCATGGTATAGTTAGCTTGACTGGATATTATTGACATTTAGCTGAGTCTATTGAGTCCAGGGACCCTACTGTTTCCAGTCTTGTCTTCTAGGTCCTCCCTATCTGCTGGTTGGGAGGAGGGTCAGTATGTAGCACATATTTAACACCACCCTCCGTGTTCCCTTTAGCCAGCACTCAGCTATCCATAGACCTTATCTCTAATCTCATTTCCAAGGCATTAGGGGAAGAAACAAGAGGCATCTGGCAAAAGTGCACATATCAGAAAGATCTTGCTCTTATGAGCAATCCTGATTCGAATTCAGCTACTAGTCTCCCCCCCATGGCCAGATAGTCAAGGTGTTTCTACATGATTTAAAAAAAAAAATAAACTAGGTTTAATAACAAAAAGCAGACATATTTGCATTAATTTAATTAAATCAATAATTATTTTTTAATAAATACAAAGGCAGTTTCTCAAGGTAATCCAAGCTATCAATAACCACATGAAAAAATAAATCCTCCAAATCGCTAATAATTACAAAAAATGTAAATACAAACAACTGAAAAAATCTGACAGGGATAAATAATATAGAAGGAAATGGGAAAACAGGTACATTAATGCCCTGTCAGTAGAGCTGTGAACTGATCCAGTTTTTCTGGAAAGCATATCCTTTGCCTGAATAATACCACTCCTTATGAAGTCTATACCACCATAAGATTAGAGAAAGGAAAAAGACACATATGTACAAAACTATTTATAGCAACTCTTGCAGAATTCAAAGAAATGGAAACTAAGGGAGTTCCCAGCAAATGGGGAATGACTAAACAAATTCTAGCATCTGAGCTGTAGGAAATCACAAAGCAGCTTCAGAAAAACAAGGAAAAACTTGTAGGAACTGATACTGGGGTGAAGGAATAGAACCAGAGAACAAATTATACAACAACAAAAAGACAAACAACTTTTAGAGATTTATGAATGATCAACCAGGAATCCAGAGGACATGCTGCCCACCAACCTCCTTCCTGATAGGGAAGGAGAACACTCAGGATGTAGACTGAAGAGACAATTATTTTGCTTAACTACACAAATTGTGTTTGTTCTTTCTTTTAGTCAGAAGTAGTATGAGGGAGTTGAGAGGATCAGAGGAAAAGGTGAATTTTTAATAGAAAACAATTTATAAAGTCAATGATGACAGATCATAGAGCATATACAACACATCACTGTGAGTCTAAGTGTAAGAACACTGGAAAGGTAAGAAAATTCGGTTTGTGAAGGACTTTAGAAATCAAGAGATCATTTTCTATTCTAACTTGGAAGTAAGAGGAAGTCACTGGATTTCACTGGGGGAAAGAGACTTGGTACACATGATGAGAACTGCATTAGTTCATCAATTTAAGTATGAAAATAGCTCCTGTTTTCCAATAGAAAGTTCACATTAATAATGAAAATACTCCTATACAAATTATTTTTTTAAATGTAGCAAAAGTTCTATCAACCAAGAACTGCTTCATAACAAGTGATTAGTAATGTAAAAGAAGTAATTTTGAAAGATTTCAGAATTCTGATCAATACAGAACAACTATGACTTCTAAAGCATGATACCCAACTCTTCTAAGAAGGTGATTAAAGCAATTCCCAATTTTTCTGGTTTAGAAATCCAATAATAAGCTCTTTATGACCAAGGATTCTTCCACCAAAGAACTTTTGTTAATCCCTTGATATCTGCCATATTAGAAACTGGAAGAACCTAGTATTATTATGCAAATAGTTTTGATGAGGTATACATCTGGGGGACATTTTGGTAAACATTGGATAAGGGGTACAGAATAAGACATACATATTCAGATACAGCAATAGGAATTTGTGAGAAAAAGTGATGCAGGTCAACTTACATGAAATATACACCTTTAAAGACTGGCATCAAGAAAGTAGAGGACAGGAGCAGGTAGGTGGGGCAGTGGATTGAGCACTGGTGCTGGAGTCAGGAGGACCTCAGACACTTCTTACTAGCTGTTGTGACCCTGGGCAAGTCACACCTCTTTGCAAAAACCAAAAACCAAAAAATAGAGAAAAAACACAGACAACTAAGTTTTGAATCTGGGTAACTGAGAAAAATGGTACTGCCAATTAACTGAATCATAAAGGTGAAAGAAAAGTGTTTGAAGTTAGACCAGAGGACCCTAAATATAGAGATAATGTAGTATAACTGAAAGCATGCTGGATTCAGTTAGTGATCCTAACTTTGATTCGAATCCTTGATTTGCCACTTGGTAGCAGTGAAATCTGAGACAAATAATTTCCTCACCTTTAAAATAAGGATAATATATTAACCATTTCACTTTGTAAATATAATTATTTCTTTTTTCCCTTGGACTACACCATTCCTCTAAACCATCCTATTTCTGCTAAAATATCTCAAGTGGTTACTGAACAAAATAAATTGCTAAGAAAAACAATTTCTTTGCCCTTAAAAATTAGACATCCTTCCTATTTAAATAAAATATGTGTAAAGTGATATGTAAACATTAAAGCATTATTTATATGCAAACATGTATATGCACATACATGCTTACATTGTTCTCTTTCCAATCCACATATACTCTATACTGTGATCAAATTAGGTTCTTCTGCTCTTTGAATTATCCTATCCTGATTGGCTTACATCTAGGACCATCACCAGTTGTCTTGTTTTATATCTGGCCACTGGACCTAAAGGTTCCAGAGGAGAAAGTGAGGCTGGTGACTTAGCACACGGCTGCCCCCCCCCCCCCATTAAAATTCAATACATGCGCCTTTCATGGTCTTCTTACAGAAGAAAGGAGGACAAACATCAGGTCAGATAAGATCCCTACTTGGCCCCAGTTCCAAGCCTTTTTCACAATATTCTTACTCTTAGTACAGTGACTTCCTATCCCCAATTAAAAGTCCAACTGAAATGTCACCTCTTCTTTAATGTTATCCTGGAATTGGTAAGGATCACCCCTTCACCAGAGTACTCTATTTTGTAACTGGCTTGTGTACTTAGGTAATAGCAATACTGTTTATTAGATATCTGTGGCTTTTCCTTCAATACTTGTACATTGGGTAGGGAGAGCTTTCTAAGGTTTGTACTTTCTTTGGTATCTAGGCTAACAGCCTGCCTGCCAGAGCTATTTAATTCTTATTTTTTAAATTAATTTTTATTAAAGATACTATTTGAGTTTTACAATTCCCCCCGCCCCAATCTTACTTCCCTCCCACCATGGAAAGCACTCTGTCAGTCTTTACTTTGTTTCCATGTTGTACCTTGATCCAAACTGGGTGTGATTAGAGAAATCATATCCTTAGAGAAGAGACAAGAATTCTAAGAGGTAACACGATCAGACAATAAGATATCTGGCTTTTTCTAAATTAAAGGGAATAGTTCTTCAACTTTGTTCAAACTCCACATCTCCTTACAGGCCTATTTAATTCTTGTAATCCGCTTCTATTATATGTATGCTTTCTTTTTCTTTCTTTAAGTTTTTGCAAGGCAAAAGGATTAAGTGGCTTGCCCAAGGCCACACAGCTAGATAATTATTAAGTGTCTGAGGTCGGATTTGAACTCAGGTACTCCTGACTCCAAGGCTGGTGCTTTATCCACTGCGCCACCTAGCTTCCTTAATGTATTCTTTCTTTACAAATCCCTGTTAATCCAACAAATTTCATTTGGAGTAAGCATCCCTTCTCCAGAAAAATTCAAGCCTTTCCCCAATACAATTCATTCTATTTCTACCTTTTTCCTTCCTTAGCTCTATTTCAAAATTGAAAGTAAAAATTTTTTCCTAGTAATAAATGTATGTATCGAGATAAAGCCAAGTCTCCATTTGGCTGTATTTGAAATTTTATGTCCTATTCCATAACATAGCTGAATGTTGGTCCTTTGGGATCGAAGTTAGTCAGAATCCCAAAGTCTTTCAGAGCTGTTTTCCTTTATTGTTATTGTAAAAAGTTATTTTCCTAGTTTGGCTTACTTCAAGTTTCTATGAAATTGTCCCCTTGGGTATTATCTTTCCATTTTCTTTTCCTATTGACATTCCTATGATAGGACAGATTTTGAGTGGGAAAACAAACACCTTGAAGGCACCTAGTCCAACTGACTCATTATATAAATGAGTAAACTTGTTCAAAAGTGATCAAGCAAATAAAAGGCAGAATTTGGATTTAACCCCAGATCTGTTGACTCCAAACACTAAAGATAACAACATTTACAGAGGACATACTATGTTCCAGGTCATGTGCCTAGCATTTTGGATATATATCCACTGCTCTTCACAACAACTCATGAGTAAAATGCCAAAGTCTCATTTTACAGATGAGGACACTGAGACAGAACTAAGTGACTAGTCCAAGACCTTATGATTTAATAAGAGTTTCAAGCTAACATTGAACTTAGTTTTCCTGACCCTAAGCCTTAAATTCAGGGCTTTTTTCACTATCATCCCATCTATTCAGAATCACCAAGATCCAATCCACCTAGACTCTTGTCTCCTCCCCTCCTCTGAACAATCAACTCATTTTCTGTATTATTCATTTTAGTCCTAAATTATATGATGCTTTGTACTATTAATTAACCATTTCAGGTTTACATCTCAGCTTGCCAGTCAGATGCCAAATTCTGGAAAAGCAAGACTTCTACTTTCTTTCTATTCTTTTTAACTTTACCTTGTAAAATACAGTTCTATAATTCTACCAAGTATATTCTTTCAAAATAAAACCAGAAAAGCTGTAAATTTGGTATTTGTGAGTATGGTTATTACTTTTCTAGACAGAAGTTCCCTTCTTTAGATTCTTGAATCCCAAAGGATTCAAAGACAGAAGCCTAATCTGAAATCCACTCAAGTTTTATAAACTCAGTTTACTATATTGAAATAGTATATTGGCCTAAGGACAATGTGGTACAATATTTAATATAAATTTGCTACTATGACAACTCTTAATTTATAACCTGTAAAGATTTAAGTTTACTTACCATGTTTTTATAATTTGCTATTAAAATTTTTGTTTATTTTTATTTATTTTTTAGTAAGGCAATGGAGTTAAGTGACTTGCCCAAGGTTACACAGCTAGGTAATTATTATTAAGTGTCTGAGGTCAAATTTGAAATCAGGTCCTCCTGACTCCAGGGCCAGGTGCTCCATATACTGTGCTACCTAGCTGCCCCTATTAACTTTTTCTGCTTAACATCTTCTTTATCTAAGAATAGAAAGTAAATACAACACCTTTTTTTTTTTAGGTTTTTTCCAAGGCAAATGGGGTTAAGTGGCTTGCCCAAGGCCACAAAGCTAGATAATTATTAAGTGTCTGAGACTGGATTTGAACCCAGGTATTCCTGACTCCAAGGCCGGTGTTTTATCCACTATGCCACCTAGCCGCCCCAATACCTTTTAATATAACATTTTCATTATTATTAACAGAACATCCTGACTTTATTTAGGAATCAAAAGGTACTCCAAATTGATCTATGATGAGACAAAAGCCCATTTAAATGGGGTGGGGGGAGGCCGGCGCCCCAGGAGAGGACATCTCTCATGAAATCCTTATGAGCAAGATATTAGTATGTAGGCTACATACAAAGTTCCCAGGAATCTATTTTGTTCAACCTTTTTTAGGAGTGGGGGAGGGGAGACAAAGGGGTTAAAAAACTTCTCCAGGGTCACACAGCTACTAAGTATCTGAGGTCGAATTTGAACGCAATCCTCCAGATTCCAAGGTCAGTGCTCTATCTACTGGGCTATCTAGTTGCCCTAAACATTTATTATTTACTTGAAACAAAGATATAAATAGAATGTTTTTCCATATTTGAAGATAGTAGTATTTGTGCTAGAACTGAAATTAACCTTGAAATCATTTAGTCTAACTTTGTAGATCAGGAAACTGAGGTTCAGAGACAGGGATGTGTCATCCTGAGACAAAACTCAGCCTGGGTCTTCTAAAGTTCAATACTAGTTCCAAAACACACCAGAGTGCACTGACAGAGGTAGGATCCAAAAAGATCAATAGGCTAGAATTATGGGGGTTAGGGAGAAGAATCTCGAATAAGACAATATTTAATATGAAAATATGCAAAAAGCCCCATACAGGAATTAAAACATCAGTTGCATAAATCCTGGTGGGTAAACAGCTAACAAGAAAATAACCTGAAGATTTTAAAGGGCTGCAAACTCAGAGTCAACAGTGTGATATGATATGGTAGCCAAAGAAATGAGTATGATCTTAGCCTACATGAACTAGCTAAAGGAGTTAGGAGTGTTCAATCTGGAAAAATCTTAGCAGAGACTAGACAGCTGTCTGGAACCTTAAACCAGTACTGTAATCTAAGAGATCAGGAGTTGAAGTCTGGAGAAGTTAAGTGACTCGCCTAAAAGAGTGGTGCAGAGATCTGAAACACTGTACCCCTGGGAGGTGCTACATTTCTTGGCACTAGAGGTCTGCTTGTTAGTAATGTCATATAAGGGGTGGGGGGAGTGGTAATCCTGGTTTAGTCTGGTAATTTGTGTCAAGCAACAGCAAAAGCAAAGACAATAAAATAAAAAATAATAATTGAAAGCTTGTTAAAATCCTGAATAACTTGAACTGGATTAACTCAATTTAAGATAATGCTATTTGAAAATTTCATTCTTGTTACCGACTATCCAAAGGGATATAAGGGACCTGAAACTCAAGGGTATGATCAATACAGAGCATTAGATTTGTTTTGTCTCATTTAAAATTCCCTAAGCAAGACAACTACATTTTACCAAGGGATTGTTTTAATGTTTTATAGCATCTTTACAAGAAAAAATTTCTTTGGCATTGTCTTCCTTGAATATATGTTTATGTCAATACAATAATATCAACCTTCATCTGCCACACAAATATTTCATTTTGTATTGATCGTTTTTAAAAACTGGTTTTAACCTTCAACACTGACTCTCTAAACATAAACCCACATAAAGAACACTGTCAAACAAGAGAACTATGTACTTGTGAAGTTTCAGAAATATTATGAAGGATTCTTTTAATATATTAGTTATCAACCCTTTTCTCTTTTCCCATTATTATCACTTTTTAAAGTTACAGATTAAATTATTTTACTTGAATCAAAACAAGATACATAAAAATCTTATTCTCTATTAAAAAGATTAAATTTACTTTTTTATTAAGCATAACCCCCATTAATCTAACCTTGTGGAAACTATTCAGAGTATTTGTACAGCAATCAATTCTGGAGAATTAATGAACCAGTCCACAATCCTCTCTGGTCTTTCACAGAAAGCTGCCTCCCCTCCCCCTTCCACTAATGGGAAAAGAGGGGAAATCAAAGAGAAACACTCAAATGTGCTACAGGAATAATTTTATCTCCTTTAGGGATTTGAATTTAGCCAAATGTCAAGCCAATAGTTCGTTTAAAAGAAGAGTTGGTAACCATGAAACTTATCAGCAGACTGTAAGTAAACTACCTCTCAAATTGTTCTAACACAGAAGGTTCACAATGTTAGAGTAAGGTGATAACACCACTAATAGTATAGTTAACTGAAAAAGGTTTTCCATTCCACTCCAACAGAGACCATCAATCTTATACTCTCTATAAACACTAAATTCGTTGATATAATCAATGAACAATGGGTTTAGAAATCATAGAACTTGACTTCAAATCTGCTATTAAAAATGACTTGAAAAGGTCATCTAATAGTATTTATATATCATTTTAAGGTTTACGATGCACTTCACATGTCAACTCATTTGATCCTCATAAACCCCTGTGAAGTAGATGTAACTGTTACTTCCATTTTATTATTGATGGGACAGTAAAGCATTACCAGGTTTAAATGAATTGCCCAAGGTCACACATCTACTAAGTGTCTAAGGCTCCGTCTTAACTCCAGGCTTCCTGATTCTTAAGTCTATGTCCACTATGCTACCTGGCTGACTCTAACCCAGACCTAGCTCTCAAAAATTTTTTTTTATCTAAATGGCTTCTAGGGTCACTCTAATTCTTAATTCAATGAATCCTTGAATTCTAAAATTGACAAGCTTTCAGACTCCTTGTCACATGAATCCAAGAACTAAGAGATTTGCAGTTTATAAATGCAAATCTTTACCATTATTTTGATATCAGCTGAAACAACTTTTGATTATGGTGAATTAGCACTTAAAACATTTTTTAAAAATTGGTTGAGGACATTATAACATGTGGAACAAACATGACAGAAATAAGAATGAGTTATGTTATATTTAACATAACTCAACATTCATATATACACACATATACATGTGTATATACACAAGTTTATCACTTGGAAAAATTAAAAGACCTTAACATTATTTGACCCTCACAACAATTCAGTGATATAAGTGCCATTATTTTCATATTACAGATGAGAAAAACTGAAGTGACTTACCACTGGTCATACAGAGATGTCAAGAGGTGGGAACTGAACCCAAGTCTTAACTTCAAGGTCAGCACTATTCATTACAACCCATATATAGCCTCTAAAGAGAAGCAGCTTCCTCAAGCATTAAATTCACTAACAGTCTTGTTAAGGCTCTCACTTCCCCATTGGAAAATATTACTCTTGACACAGTAAAAAAAAAAAAAATTACAATAAATAGTAGACTGTGAGAGGTAGGTAGCATGACATAGTGGAAAAATCAATGGTCAGGAGACCTGGGATTATATCCTGTTCCAAAAACCTACTAGATGTGTGGCTCTGGGCAATTCTATTTTCTGAACCTCTATTTCCTCACCTAAAAAAATGTGAATTAATCACATCTGTAGTGATTTGTAGAAACTCTCAGAAGAGCCTTTTGAAGATCAAAAAGGGTCCTGCTGGTAAAACAGCTTTTAAGTCTTAAAAGCTCACAAAGTTGTAATGAAAAAAAAAACCTCCTATGAATTGACAGAGAAATATGAACACAAAATTTGGGTGGCTCTTCCACTGAGCCAGTGGAAGCATAGCAAGGATACAAATAACCAGGGGTTGCTGGCTGTGAATACATACTGTGGTGCAGTGTGAAAGAAATTTCTGGTCCCAGATCAGATGTTTATTAATCACATACCAACAGTAAATTCATCTTTGGACATAAAGATTGATATTTTGTAAGTAAAAAATGATATGATGTCCCTCTAATTAAGGTTAATCCAGAATATTCCAGTTAATTTGAGGCTTAGAAATAGTAGACTCTTGGAAACTTTGGAGAATATATTTCAAGAGAGGTAGGCAAGAATTAGGAAGATAAAGGTCAATTAAGTCCAAACTGGAAGAAATACAGCAAGAAAGGAGAAATTATTTATCCTTATTTTTAACAGTATTAAGAGGAATTTTTCACAAGTTGAAGATAAAATGCCATATATCACAAAGGAGAAATTTCACCTCTTAAAATATTTATGCTAGAAAGCAAGCAGTATTAAAAAAAACAGTTCACTCGAAAAAGCACTTATGTACACGATAATCTGAGGAGGGAGAAAACATTAAGATAATCAAAAAAGTCTTAAATGATGCCACATGAGCTGGGAACATTGAAGGAATCTTTCAAACTGGATTATCCTCTATGAATGTTAGTTCCTCAGATTTGGTTTGATTTGATCTTTGATTTCCGACAAAAGGCATCTCATAAACCATTGTTTCTTTTTCAATTTTTTTATAGAATAGCCAATAGGAGTGGATAATGAACTCTTTCAAAAATGTGCTTTTTAAAGTACTTATAAATACATATGTCCAAAACTTCATTTTATAATGAAAGAATACAACCAAAGAGCATTTTTCTGCCTAAGATTAGTGATTCAAAATTATGGCCAGTAGCCGGTTAATGTTTTTTTTTGGGGGGTGGGGGGTGACGTGGGAAAGTGAGGGAAAACTGAAAGTGAGTGAAAACTAAGGTAATCTCTCGGTCTAAAATATGGTTACACTTTTTAGAGGTCATACTTAAGAACAATTAAAAAAGAAAAAAAGAAAACCTAGCTTCTGGTTCTCAGTCAGATGCTTTACTTTTCAACTCAGCTGCTATAAATATCCATTCTAATGCTAAGCATCCAGAGCAGCTGCATAACCAAATATTTTAAACACAATCATCCATTTCTGTATGAAGACTCAAACAAAGCAAAAAGAAAACAATGCTAAAATAAGGGTTTTTCTGATGTGGTGACATTTAAATCTGGTTAACTCCCCCAAATATAATTACTGCACTTTCTTCAGAATTTTATCGACAGTTTGTCTACATCTTCTAGAACTCCCAAGAAAGAAGCTTTTTTTTCTTTGCGGGTGAACGAAGTTTTAGAGTAAACAAGAGGCTTACAGCGGGCATCGTTTGCAAGAACTGGGGGTCACCACTGAAGTGGGCTCATCTCTTAAGGGTTATCCCCACCAGTTTGGGAAATTCCCAAGCTCTCCGAATAAATAATACCCACTAGGGTCCCACGCAACCCTTTCTTCCTTTGCCTCCCTCAAGCCGCACCTGAGGGCCCGAGTCTTTCAGACACATTGTTACAAAGTAATTAGCGGTCGGGGCCCGGGGCCGAGCCACGGGGGGCCGAGCAGGGCCAGGCCGGGCCAACTCCGCGCCGGGGCCAGGAGCCACGAAAACAAGAAGCCAGGGCACCGAGCCGATTTCCCGGGAAGGCGACCAAGAGGGGAGGGCCAGGCCGCCCCGGGAGCCCCGGCTGCGGGCGCAATGACGAAGCTAGGCCGCGCTTGCACAACAGGGCCGCCGCCAAGCCCGAGCCCCGAGCGGGGAGAAGGCGGCGGGGCCACGTGCCCGGGGAGCGCCGGTGGGCCGGGCCGGGCCGGGGTCGCGGCCCGGGGGAACGGAAGGCGCGCCGCCTCGGCCGCCCCGGCTCACCGCGGGAGGGTGAGGGGGGCAGGGGCGCCCTGGTCCGGGCGAGGGCTCCGCCGCCACACAAAGGGAAGGCGCCGCCGCCGCACTGCGCTCTGGGACTCGTAGTTCGGCCCCCGGGTGGGCGCGATGCCGGAACGGCGGGGCCGGCCCCAGCCCGGGCCCGGGCCCCGACTCGGCCGCCGCTGCCGCTCCCAGTCACACACAAAGGACCGCGCCGCGCCCCCCGCCCCCCGCCCGCCGGGACTTGTAGTTCCGATTCTTCAGCCGGGCCGCAGAGGGGGGTGGCGACTGGACTACAGTTCCCGGCAGCCTCTGCGTCCGAGCCCCGCACCCTCTGCCTCCATCTTGGCTGCGGTCGGAGCCTCCATCTTCGCCCCCCACCCCCACTTATGCCGCCCCCTCCCCCCGCCCGACCCCGGTCGCCCAGCCGCAGCTCCCCAGCCCGGTGCGCGGCCCAGGCGGTTGGGCTCCGAGGGGGTGGTGAAGCCCTAGATCCCGGGCGCGGAGGAACGGGAGGGGACTCCCCCCCACTTAAGAGCTCCGGGGGGGGGGGTCTCCATTCTCGGCCCAATAGTCCCCTCTTTTAGTAGTAGCCTAGTCCTCCGTCCCTAGCCCGGTCCCCTCCCGCTCCCGATGGGGGCCCGAGGTCATACTCACCCCAACAGCTCAGCGCCCCCTCTCCAGCGCCGCCATAAGCAGCACGGCCCGGTACGTAGGAATAAATCTCGCTCCTCTCGCGAGAGTAGCGAGCTACGAGCGCGTGCACGAGGAGGTGGAGAGCCTTCATGCCACGCTTGCGCAGAACCGCCCAGGGACGCCGGCCTATCTGGCTGGGTTTGCCCGTAGTTAAGATGGCCGCGGCCCTCCCTCCCCCCTCCCCTCCCCTCCCACGTGCTGCGGGGGGCCGCCGCGTGTTTACTGAATGCGCGGGGACGCGGCGGGGCCGTGCCGCTCTCCTTGTCCTCGCCCGCCTCGGGCCGTGCCTCCGGCCTTGGGCACGCGGCCCCAGGCGGCCCCGGGCCGGGCCGGGAAAGCGGCGCCGCCGGCTGCCCGGGGGCCCATGCCAGTTAGAGTGCATCACCAAAAGGTTCCTGCCCGGGTCGCAGAGAGGAGAATCAGTGGGACTGGGACCCACGGGCCGCGGCTGTGCCATTCACAGACCGGACCCTGCGTTTCAGACCTCGGAGAGGGCGGCGGAGAGTCGCCCCCTCGCTGACTAAGAAAGCTAGGGCTCTTCTCAGAGCTTGGCAAGAGGTCCAACAGGTGGGAATCTGAGAAGGGATTTAAGGTAAGGTAAGAAAAAAATAGGCAGCTATAAATAGAGCGAGTTGTAACCAAAAATTAGGAGATAGGGTTAATGTCTGTAATTTCCCTTCCTGTCTGCCAAATCACAAGTTTGAGAAAAGTGTAACCTGCAGAGCCGATGTTAACAAATTTTAATCGTTAGGCGGGTGCTAATGCCTATAATCAATGTTTCACAGGCAGTTTTAAACTATAGTTACTTAGCTTTTAACAATCTGATGAGAATTTATTCTTCTGACTATACAATTATGGTTTCACGATTTAAAAATCAGAACTAAACCTAAGACACAACAGTGCCTTTAAACTGGAAAACGTCCATCCCCAACGTAAAGAATATCACCTTATGCGGCGATGCTGGAACCATTTTAAAAGCTCCACTCTGTTAATACAACCAGACATCAAGGCCCTTCATTTCGTGCCTACTTTATTGGCAGGGCCCCCAGACAAAACAAAGAATTCAAAGAGCTTATGTTCTAAAAGGAGAAACAAGCAAATGCCAGTCAGTTGGTGATTTCTAAGAGCCTATAGTGTGCCAGACACCTCCCTGTAAAGAAAGGTAGAAAACAGACTCTGCCCCCCAAAGCCTCCTAGGCTAATTGGGGCGGGGAAGGGGGGGAAGATGGGAGACTACAGGAAAACCACTCAGTACAGACTAGATCTGCACAGGATCAGTGGGAGACATGTCCTAGAATTAAGGGTCTTTGGGGAAAGTTTCTTGTAGAAATTGGGATGGTGACTGGAAATCTTGAGGGCATCGAGGGGGTTAGCAAAGATTGTGGTTATGAAGAACAGCCAAAGAAAACAATGGAAATCTTGTACAACAGTAGTGTCACTTGTACAAGGATATTTATATACCCACATATCTATACAGAATAAATGCAAATCAGTTAAAATACAAAGTACTTTGGAAGGGATTGAACTAGCAACTTGGAGGAGGGGCAGGCAAGAAGTTTCAGGTAGAAGGTGGTGGGTGCTCGAGCTACATTTTGAAAAGGATTCTGTGCAGAGATAAGGGAGGAGGTCACAGGGGAACAAGCCAGTGCGGAGGCATGGAGGCAGGAAATGGAGAAGGAAAAGAGTGAAAGAATGAGGGAGAGGGAGTAATGTACAACATGGAAAGGTAGGCTCCCAAAAGTCCTTAAAAGTCGGATCAGGAGTTTTTATTTTGGCCTAGGTTTACTGAGTAGGGGAGGGTGACAAGGTTAGATGTCCACTTTAGACAAAAATGACTCTGGGAGCAGTGTGGAGGATGTACTTAAGGGAGAGACTCTAGTCAAGGAGACCAGTTAGGAGACTGGTGCAGTAATCCAGGGGACATCTGATGAGAGTGGTTGTGTAACTAGTCAGGTTTAAGAGACGAATTAGAGGTAGAAATGGCAAGACTAGACATTTATTGGATATATGGGGTGAGGGGAAATAAGTAATCAAGGATCATGCTGAGACAATGAACCTGGAAAACTAGAAAAATGGTACTGCCTTTGACAAAAATAAAAACGTTTGATAGAGGAGTGTTTTGGGGAAAAGAAAATGAGTTCTGCTTGGACACACTAAGTTTGAGAAGTCTCTGGAACATCAGCTTGAAATTTAAATGTGCAGAGTTGTAAACATTATTTCAAACTATTATTTTGAGCCCTTTGTGGAGTCCTTAAATGGAGAACTTCACTTCTGATAGGTCTAATTCTGGACATTCTCATATAACGTTACAGAGACAACTGCCTTGGGCTCTTCCATTAGAAACAAGGTCATGTGAAGCTGGGCTAAAAGTGGAATCAGATCTGAGAACATACATTCTCAAATATCATAATGTAATACATAGTAGTTCCAAAATAAATTTTTTTTGAGAATTGTTTATAAGAAAGAAAACTCTTAGCTTCTGATGTCATCATTATTCTGACGATTCCTAAATATCCTTTAAGAAGCTTAAATCATTCAGTAAAGGCAGGGACAGAGTATATTTGAGTTAAATCATAGATTGAGGGATGGGAAGGTGGCAGGGCTTAGAGGGATCATTTAATCCAACCTCTCATTTGAAGATGAAAAAACAAGGGTCCCTTGAGGCTCAGTGACTGACTAGGCAACCAAGGTCCTACAGTTCCTCAGAGGCAAAGCCAGTATTTGAAGTATTTGAACAGTGATCCCCAACTCTCAATCTAATGCATTTCTACTGGGCAACAGTTAACATTTAATTGTATGTTTCTTAAAACTCTGTTCTTAATGTAATTTTGTTATATGTATCTTGACAACTCTGATATAGAGTTTCATTTTTAAATCAAATTTCACATTTTTTAAACCAATCTGGGCAGATTTTATTCAGATTAATTTAAAAACTGAAATATTTACTTAGGTAAATAGTCCCAAAATTAGTGAAGGTGGATCATTTTTATTACAAACATTTAACTACTATATTACAAAAACCACTATCATAAAAAAATTTTTCTTAAATCATTTTATTTAACTAAAGAATAAACTCAAAGTATTTTTAATGAATTATGGACATTTTTCTTCAAATTTTACAGAAACAACTGAACTAATGTTAATCAGGCATCTCAACAACATATATAACACCCAAATTGTCAATCTTAAAGCACAGATTTGGCCACATCACTTCTCTGCTCAAGAAGCTTCAATGACTTCCCATTAATTAATAAATGAAATATAATTTTTCTGTCATTTCAAACCCTATACAATCTGGTTCTGACCTTTCTTTTAAAAATTTCCTTTTGCTTCATGTACTCCAACCAAACTGCCCTACTGTTGTTTTCAATAGATAACATTTCAAAAGTTCATTTCACAAGTTTTTTAAATCATTAAAAAAATTAGTTATTCACACTGAATTGAGGAGAGCAAGAGGAATAGGGGAAGTGTCATTATAAATGAAAAGGGAGAAATGTCATTATAAGTGAAAGAGACTTATTAGAAAAATTATACTCCATGACAGCACCACTTCCTTTTTTGTTTCCCTAGAACCTGGATATAGTGTGGGTACATAATAGGTGCCGGATAAATGTTTGTTGAATTTAATTTTCACAGGAGGATAAGATAGGAACATGAATAGATGATGGAAAATTTCAGTTATAGGGCAAGATACAAATCAAGTCAAGCAGCTTCATTCTTTTTTTTCTTTTAGTTTTTGCAAGGCAATGGGATTAAGTGGCTTGCCCAAGGCCACATGGCTAGGTAATTATTAAGTGTCTGAGGCTGGATTTGAACTCAGGTACTCCTGACTCCAGGGCCAGTGTTCTATCCACTGTGCCACCTGGCTGCCCCCTAGGCAGCTTCATTCTTGATATCTCTGGTAACAGTTTTAAAGCAAGCAAAATGCTATTTTGAGGTCTTCTTCCAAAGCTCAAAGCCTCAAAAGTGGAAAGGGCCTTAGAGATTATCTAATGCAGGGATTTTTAGGCATTTGGGTGGTCTTGGGGCCTCTTTGGCAGTCTGTGAAGTCTATTGATGCCTTCTCAGAAGAATATTTGTTTTCATAAATGAATGCAATGTTAAATTTTAGTGAAAAATAATGGTATAATCTTTTCCCTATTTAAGCTAAAATCCATCCAACAATCTCTTGGAGGAGTGATCTGTGGATCCTGTTAAGGACCCTTGTTCTGGCCCAAGCCTATCACCTTACATGAGGCAAAGTGAGATACTACTGTTTACTGTACTACTTGGATTGGTTACACAGACCAGGGAAGCAAACAGTGTCAGGAAAGGAGGGGAGGGAGGAGGGGGAAGAGGAAGAGGGCAGGGAGGTATATTTTCCTGTGGATGCACTGGAGAGGAAGTCAGAAAAGGTTGATCATTATGGAAAAGGAGATATTTATCGACTTCAACAAGCATTCATTAAGGGCCTCTGTTCACAGTTCACTGTTTTGTTACTCGAGAGAGGCCTGTGATTTGATAGAAATGGATAATGAAGACTCAAGAGCTGAACAGGAGAAAGAAAACAGGCTCAACTACATTTTGGAAATTATGGAGCATTTCCAATGACCAAATGATCTGTAAAGTGCTAGACAAATGTGAGTTATTACTGTCATGATTCTAAGTAACCAGCTTCTGTTGGAAATAAGTATTTTTCTAGTGATGTTTTATATGGAATCTTCGCTAGCATGTCTTTATATTCAGTTTTGCAGAGTTCTTCACAAATATTCTCCCATTTGATCTTCACAACCACCCTGTGGGATAAATGCTATTATTATCCCTATTTTACAGTTAGGGAAATTGAGTTAGGTAAAGTGACTTGCCCCAAGGCCATACAGCTAGTAAACATCTGGGGAAGGATTTCACCTTAGGTCTTCCTGGCTCCAAGTTGACACTCTATCCATTATGCCTTTTGCTGCCCATGTGGCTATAAATCATAGAATTGCCACCATTTCAGGGGCATTCAAAATGAACTATGTATGGAGGATGGGGACTGGGTCTATAATTTGATTAATACAGATGGGGAACTCTTCTCAAGTCAGATAGGCACCTTTTCTGCACTCTAGTCCTTTGAGGCTCTGAGGAATGGATCAGAGGCAGATCTTCCTGACACTGAGAGCAGGTCTCTTTCTACTTAGACAAGGTGTACTTAAAAGCTACATATAGGAGATCACCATTGAGTTGTAATACCAGAAAAAGGAGAGGAACCAGTCACAAAGACAAAGGACTACACCACTGACAACAGGACACACTCTGATGAGACCGCTCTTTACTGACAGAAGCACAAAGCCCTGGGAATAAAATAATAACAAAAAAAAACTGACTGTGCTCTGAAGGAGCTTATTTTGTGGGGTACTTGTATTCATTAAATAAATGCAAAGCAATTTGGGAATAAGGAAACACAAATGTGAGATCAGGAGAGGCTCCTCTGCAGAGATTTCTATGGAGAAAAGGTAATAATAATAAATAATGATGGTGGTGGTGATGATAAAATTTGTAATAGTAGTAAAGTACTTTCAACACATTATCATTTTAGTAAAACAACCATATATGATTTCTAATTTGCAGATTAAAGAAAAGAGCTCAGAGATTGACTTTGTTCTCAGTTCTACAGCAAGAGATGAGAGCTGGTCTGTTAGAAAGATCTGGAATCAAGTTTTCACCTTGTTGAAGTTGGGCTTTTGGAGTCCAGTTCTCTTGGATTAACAGCTTTGTATTTCTTCTCGTTATATATATTATCATCCTAGACATTTCTACACACCCTTGCTCTCCATTTCTCAGCCCTCCCCCACGGCCTTCTTTGTGAACTCCTTTCAAGTAGGAATTCTCTTCATTATCATCTTTGGACAAACACTGTCTTTGCTTGCTCTGTGCCCCCAGCACTTGCTGCAATCCTGGCCCAGGGCCAGACATGTGGGAAGTGATCAGAGTTGTTCACACTGGGGCAAAGATGGCAAGAAGAACAGGGGGAAGTGGGGAGTGTCATTAGAAATGAGATGCAGAGAGAAACTGATTACAAAAATGCTCCACAAAAGCCCCTTTCCCATCTTTGAACTTGACATTCCGCTTGATCCAGAGCAGGTGCCTGAAAATTTTTGAATTGAATTCTGAGCAGGAGGACTGGAGAGGAACATGGAGAGAGCAAGGGAAATGTCAATGATAGAGGGTAAGACTCACCCCGGGGCATCTCTGGAAACAGTTTAAAGCAAGCCAGATACTGAGACACTGGACCAAAGCCTCAGAATCAGAAGGGGCTCTGTGGATCCCCCAGTTGTGGGGGGTCCCTGGGGAAGCCTCGGGGTAATACAATAGCTGAGTAATGAAGTAAAAGTCCATACAGAGTTAAAAGAGTGCTTAACTAACTGGTGGATAAAGAATTAGGGAAGATTTCAGTTGAAACTAACACCTGAGCTAAAATGTGAAGCAAGCAAGGGATTTTACAAGAGTTGAAGTGACAGCAAGGCTGGATTTCAGACCCCAGGACCATTTGTACAAAGGGGCAGAAGCAGAAGATTCAGCGTCACAAAATGGGGAAACAACTAGTCAGCCCTATGACTGAAATGAAAAATATGAAAAGGTTGTTATAGGAAATAAGATTGAAAAAGTTAATGAGAACCAAACTAGATAGAATCTGTTTTATCCTTGAGAGAATAGCCATTGAAGTTTTGAGCTGTAGGGACAGGAGGTAGAATGGGATGTTGACAAGATCAAATCTATACTTGGCAGCTCTTAGGAGAAAGAGATTGTAGCAGGGAGAGAATGAAAGGAGAGAGATTAGAAGGCTTTTGTAATCCTCAAGGTAAGAGGTGATGAAGATCTTAACTAGGAGAGAGGTTGTGAGTGTAGGCCTGTGGAATTGATAAAACTTGACAACTACTTGGACATGGAGCTTAAGGAGAAAAAAATCAAAGATGAGTCTAAGGTTAAGAGCCTTTGTGACTAGAAGAATAGATCTGAGGAGAAGATACTCAGTCTGGTTATGGGAAAGTAAGTTTAAGATGCTGATGGGATATCCAGATGAAGGTGTCCAACTAGCAGTTTGACAATATGTGACTAATTCAGGGGAGAGATGAGATCTAGATGTACAGATTTGTAAATGATTTACATAAAACTAGTTAAACCCATGAGTCCAGATGAGATCACAGACAAAAGAGGACCAACAACAGTCTTAGGAAACATCTATAGTTAATTAATCAGACTCATAAAAGAACCAAGAGAGTGCTGGATCATAGAGCTAGGGGTGGGCCAATGTTAGACACTGCAGAAGGATATCAGGTAGGATAAGTACTGAGCAAAGGCTGTTAACATGTAGCAGTAAGGAGATTTTATTGGTAACCTTGAGAGAATAATTTCTATTATGTGGTGGTATTGGAAACCAGAAAGGAGTAGATGATAATAAGTGGCAACAAAAGATACAGATGATTTTTTAATGTACCTATTTATATAAAGTATATCTTTCTGGTTAAAGCACCCACCTTGGAGTCAGGAGTACCTGGGTTCAAATCCGGTCTCAGACACTTAATAATTACCTAGCTGTGTGGCCTTGGGCAAGCCACTTAACCCCATTTGCCTTGCAAAAACCTAAAATAAAATAAAATAAAATAAAATAAAGATATATCTTTCCCACCAGAAAAGAAGTTTCTTGAGGACGGGGTGGCTTTTTCTTTTTCTTTGTATTTCCAGTAGTTGGTAGATAGTAGGAAAATATTAGTTTTGATAAACATACCTTTTAGACCCATTTCATTAGCATCCATTTCTGTTTTACTTCTAAGAACTAGATTGAATCAGGAAATTTAGAGTCAGGAAAACCTGGGCTGAAATTCTGATTCTTATAAATTCACATTGTATGAACATGGAGAAAATGACTTAACTTCTCAGTGTTCTTAGACAACTCTCTAATTGTACATTTTCATCAGGCTGCCAGTCTGCAGCAATGAAGGGGACTTGACACAAGGAGTTTCCCACATTTCTGAAATCACACATCTAGCACTCCCCCGCCCCAAAGTTTTCACCTGTCCTCATTTCCTCTAAGTATTGATTTGTCAGAGGAAGACTATCAATTTACTTTTACCTTTGGTCAAAGTATTGACCATTCCTAAGCTAGATAGACTTTCCATATACAAAAACATCCTATTAGAAGACATCAGAATTCTACAAGAGGTTCCATATTCAGATCATTTCAGGTAGTTATGTTTATTGAGCAATACAGATTGTGTACTGGCACTGAAGAAATATTTAAAACAAATTTTTTTTAATTTACAAAAAGTAACGTCCATTTTTAATATAACTCCATTAGACTGGATATTTGTGGAGAATGGCTATCCAATTACTTAATAAAAGGTAAACTTAAGGAAATCTGGTGTACCAGAGCAGTTCTAGGAAACTAAGCATTTTAAATATGGCATTATCAGAAAAGAGCAGATTTTCCTAAAAACAACTCCTACCTGAATATAAAGCAGTTTGAGGCACAATCACAAGTGGCATTGTTTCAATGGCAGAATCCTTTTCATAGGTTTCCAATGTGGACCTTCAGCTATTCCACATTTCTCAGTTTTACCCAAAATATGGATTACCTCATTTTTCCTCTCTGAACATTAATTTGTCAAAAGGAGGTTGAAAAATGGTACCATCACCTTTACTTTCATCTGTTTTCATAATTGCTATTATTATTACTCTCAACATGGCATTAAAACCAACTTGCCTAGTCATGTTTTTCAGGATTTATGAACTAAAAGCAATTATAAATTACTTTCAATCAGAAACACATTTCAAGCCTTTATTTTATTTTATATAGGGAAGGGAGGATAAACCATTCATTAAACAGATTTATTCAACCTGAGATGTAAGAGTTGTTTCCAATGGCTCCAATAGTAGAAGACAGTTGACAAGAGTACCACAGTGTAGTCAACACTATGTTAAACACCTTAACAAGTAACTTGACTTTATGTCAATGAACAACAACTCCATTAAAATACTACCACGGTCAGTTAAATAAAGAACAGAGTTACCTATTTGTATGACTCCAAGTGGCACCAATGGTATATTTTTAAGGCATAAAAGTTGGGCTAACAGTTCATTTGCTTTTGGATGAGAAGATATATATTTAGCACAAAGGGATAGAAGTGCTTGTATTGTATTCAGATAGTGATATTGAATAGCCAGTTCTCAAACCATAAATAAATCTGTCCCTCTAAACACTATTCACAGGAAAAGATAAACTAGCATCCCTGGGACTCAGAAAAACAATTTCTGGGGGGGGGGGTATTTTGATCTTGGAGCTGAAGGTAAAATGCTTGTGATAAAAGCAGTAAAATTCTTTGTGATTGTGCAAAAAGAAACTTATCACAAAACACTTCATAATAAGCTCTTCTAGACAATGTACATTAGATATGACAAGCTATTCTGAATGTTTAGGAAGATTGGAGTTCTTATTCTGAACCTCAACACCATTTGAATACTGATCCTAAAAGGTGAGGTTCAGTTCCCAAGAGTAGCCTAGCAGGTAAGAAGTGATAAGGAAGGTGGCAACTACAGGGTGGGAAGACAGTATTTACAAGAAACATATTACCATGAAACCAAGACACATGGTAGAAGAATTTGATTTTAAAACCAAAGAGTTTAACACCATCATATGCATTTCAAGTTTAGAAACCAACAGGATATCCTCAAGAAATACTGTTAAGCTGTACTAATAAAAATATATTTTTCATGGACTGGATATGTGTTTGGAATTGAAGTGGAAATCATCAATCTCCCCAATGGGAATTTTAATTTATAATTTTTTTCTTCACTGGACTCTGGGGAAAATATCAAGGTGAAAACTGGCAAAGAAAACCCTGTCAATTCATGGGAGAGGTGGGAACTTAAGCGCCACACCTATAGGCAATTTAAGAAAAGAATTAAAAACTAGAGATGCCTTAAATCTGACTGGCTGACTTCCAAAAAGATCAAGTTTTAAGCAAACAAGGTTGAAAAATAGACTCTACACAGTTGCTAGAAAAAAAAATTTTAAACTTTTGAATGTGAAATACAAGACAAAAAAAACATGGTTTTAATCATATTACAATTATACTATCTGACATAATAGACTATAATTTTCAAGTATATTTTCTTGGGATTGGCTATAATGGGTACTCTCAAAATAAGAGTGAGGACACTAGGTCACTAAGCCCCAATTCTTAGCACCAAAGAGTTTAAAACATTAGAGAAATTGAATGATACTACAAATAGATAGTCCTAGTTTGCATTATATAAGAATATTATTCTGACTAAATGCCAAAATCTAGTTCCAAGGCATATAGCTCTCAATTGTCTTATTTCTTTGTTTGGAATTCCATTTCCACCATCTAAAACAAAGTAAATATGATGGCTCACAATAAAAGGCTCTACTTGTTGGAGCTATGGAAAAAAACTAAGATGGAAACAGTTTGGATAAACTGAGGTCCCCAAAATGAAAAATGAAGCAAAAGTCATCTCCTGGAAAAAGCAGTGAAGACAGCTCAGTAAAAGTCATACCTTCAGTGACATATCAGAAAAATGATATTTGTAAGAAGTGGGCTTTGACCAGCAGTCAAGCTGCCATCTGGTACCTCTGGCCCCAAATCAAACCTGAGGCAGGAAGATGACACTGAACAGACAAGATACAAAGAGCAAATAACTAACAATTATTCCCTTCCCATCAGGGGGATACTCTCCAGCAGTTGTTCAAAAGGTGAGCATTATTTGGTGACTTGGGAAGCACTCTCCATTGAGTCTTCCTTTCTCACCTGAAGAGACTCACTACTGATGGACAACAGTTCCCGAAGCTCCTTGTTTTCAAGCTGCAAAACAAAAAGGTGTTTGGAAATTTCATCTTTTGTTCCCCTAGAAAATATCACCAAACACAGTCTTTGGGGTCAGGGAAGAGGGTAGAAACTTCATTTTGAAGAAAGGGCTCTCTGACCAAGGACCAAACTTGAGACCTGAGGAGTCTTGGCATCCCAAATTAGAGAAAAGCACTCCCTGTGCTTTTGACCACTGGAATTTTTGAGTTTTTACTGGAATAATTTACTTGATTTACTGCAAAAATAACTGTTATAGAAAATGGAAAATTTAATGCAAAAAAATGTACATTTACAAAAAAGTGATTCTTAAAGAGTACCCCTTGTTCTGCCCCTCCCTGTGTTCTTCTGCTGATGGCTTCCTTTTCTCTTCCTAAGTGCTCTCTGTGTGGTCCCCTTCCCCTCAGGTACCTGTCTTTGACTTAGCAGAGCCTTAGAGGTCACCCAGGCAGATCCACTTAGCTAAATTCTAGCCTGGTGTCAAGGATTCCCATCTTCCCACCAACAACTTTTCCAGCCTCATCTCACAAAGCTGCCTCTACCAAAAAGCTGTGTGCCAGCCCACTCCCATACATATTCTGAGATTTTTAATCTCCATATCGTTGTACAGTGCCTAGAGCTGAGATAACTTTATCCATTCTTCTACATTCTTCAAGGCCCAGTTCAAAGGCCATCTTCTTCATCAAGAATCCCCTGCATTTTCCAGTAAGAAATGATCCATCTTTCTTAGGATCTCATTGAATCACAGAATTCCAGAGTTAGAAGGAGGGACCATCTAATGTATCCCACCCCCAAATTCAGTTTTCAGTTCAAAAAGCAGTTCTTAAATACTATGTGAAAGGTATGCTAAGAACAAGGGATTCAAAAAGAAATGAAACCATTCTTAAGTAGCTTACATTTTGGTTTGGTTTTTTTTTTTGTTAAATTTTAGAAAGGTTTTATTTATTTTCAGCTTTACAATTTCCCCCCCAATTTTGCTTCCCTCCTCCCACCCACCCACAGAAGGCAGTTTGGTGGGGAGAAGGAACATGCATATCTAAGATACTAAGTCAATACAAAGTATGGGAGAAGGGCACTGATACTTGGGCTAATCAGGAAAGAATCCCTTATTCTTTTGCTTAAAGCTCTCCAAAGACAGGGAAACCATCATCTTCATTCTACTTTTGGAACTGTGCCAATATAGGGAATCAGTTCTAAATATGATTGCACTTTCCCCATGAAGCCACATAATACTTAAATCTAATCTTTCTTCCACTTTGGACTGAAAAACAAAACAAAACAAAAATGGGCCCTTGTTCTTCAGGATGAATTCAAGTCACCTAGCCCAGTTCTGAAAGGGGATGCCTTGTTTCATCCCAGTCTTTCCTTCTCCTGGGTAAATATTTCCATTTCCTTCAACCAATCATCAATAACATGGGCTCAATTGCTCTAAGTTAACCTACTATGACATTGTTCTCTCCCAGCTTCCTTGACTGAGTGATCCTCTTCCCCCTCTTTTGCTGGAGCATCATTTATCTCCCAATCCCCAAGCACATTTGTCCCTCAAGTACCTAGCTCATGGTAAGTATTTAATATGTGCTTGCTAATTATTCTAGGCCATCATCTCTCTTGGCAATCTCAACAGTTCTCACGGATTGAAAATTGGGGCATTTGCCCATTTCCAAACCTAGGTTTCAGATATATCTCCTATTCCACGTAATCTTTCAGTTATCACTAACAGTAACTCAGCAATCATGCTTGCTAGTTCTTTCAGAACTAGGGGATGTAGTTCACCTGTGCTAGGTTAGGTGACTTGAATTCATCCTGAAGAACAAAGTGCTAACTCATTTATACTAACTATAAATTTTATTAGCCATTTTTTTTCATTCCAAAGGTACAGAACAAAAACTATATTAAATGTAATGGGGAGTTAAATAAAAATTCATTAATTAAAAGCTCTGATCCCTTTATCAGTCTTAACTGCCCTGAGCAGCCATCTAATGATGAAATTATTTAAGACAAAAATCTTTTCTTCTCTAGATTTCCTTGCCAGCCTGTGCTAAGGCTTTTGTATATGTACTTTATTACCTGCCCTTGTTTTCCATCTTCTGTATGAATTACAAAAAATAAAAATTTAAGATGCTCTGTACATCCATAATAAGTCTCTGTATACAACGCTTTTCTTTTTAACTGGTATTTTTGTCTTTCTACTTTCAGATTTCATTTTTGAAGTTTTCTATTTCCCCTTGTTTGGTCAAGCCAACACAATTCACTATGTCCTGATTTTCCTTTCTTTGAAACCCCTGAAATCTGCTCTGCCAAAATCTTAGGGTATATATATATATATATATATATATATATATATATATATATATATATATATATATATATATTCCTAGCTATCCTGTTTCCTCTATCAGAGACACAACAATTTAGTGTTTCTCCCAGGGAAACTCTTTTCCCTCAAAACCTCTCATTTCTACTCTATGGATGAGAATCAGATGTTAAACAGAAATTCCACTTTTTTGATGCCTCTACCCTTTGAAGGATGAAATTATCATTAAACCAGTCAAAAAAATTTTAGTTAGGTCTGCTTTTGACAAAAAGAGAACTCTAATAGGCATCTAGATAATTAAAACTTCTCATCACTGCTATATTATGCCTTTGTACTAAACCTGTGATGTTTCTGAACTCATCTATTTTCCTATTCTGTTCAGGGGATCTGGGGCAAATTTTTATATTTTTAAGTCATGCAAAACTTATTTCCCTATTAGCCAAATTGCAAAAAATAAAAAACTAAAATGAAAAAAACGTATGCTCCAGTCTGCACTCAGAAGTTCATCAGTTCATTCTCACAGATAGCATTTTTCATCTTGAACTATTGTATTTATCAAAATAGCTAAGATTTTCATAGGTAATCATCCATAATAATCATCCTTTGGGTAGTTAGTTGGCACAGTGGATAGAGCACTGGCCCTGGAGTCAGGAGTACCGGAGTTCAAATCTAGCCTCAGACACTTAATAATTAATTACCTTGCTGTGTGGGCTTGGGCAAGTCACTTAACCCCATTGCCTTAAATAATTTTTTTTTAAAAAGAATAATCATCCTTATATTACTGCATACAATCTTCCCAGGTTTTTCTGAAACTGTTCTTTTCATCACTTCTTACAGCCCAATAGTATTCATGTGATACACTTTTTTTTAAAAAAAGGTATCCTTTTTAAACTCTCTCCCCACCTCCACCCACTGAGAAGGCATGTTAATGTTACACATGTGAAATCATGTAAAATGTTTCCATGTTAACATTGTTGTAAAAAAAATAAAGTAGAAAAAAATCAATCTGCACTCAAGCTTTGATCAGTTCTCTGGAGATGGATAGCATTTTCCTCATGGGTCCCTTGGAGTTGTCTTGGATCACTTTATTGATCAAAGTAACAAAGTTAACTATGACTTTATATTGCTGTTATTGTATGCAATGTTCTTTTGGCTTTGCTCACTTCACATCAGCTCCTCTAAATCTTCCCAGGTTTTTCTGAAACCAAATTTCTTGTCATTTCTTACAGCACAATAATAGTCCAGCCTATGTAGTATATACTCTTTAATTTTTTAGTTTTTTGCAAGGCAAATGGGGTTAAGTGGCTTGCTCAAGGCCGCACGGCTAGGTTAATTAATAATTAATAATTGTCTGAGGCTGAATTTGAACTCAGGTCCTCCTGACTCCTGGGCTAGTGCTCTATCCAGTGCACCACCTAGCTGCCCCTGTAGTATATACTCTTGACGACAATCATGCTTGTTTCTGTGCCCATTATCTGTACCAACTCCACCTTTTTTGCCTATCCTGATTCTCTGGATATTTACATATCAAGGCCATTTTCTTCAAAATGCTACCTGCTTTCTCTTAAGGCACCCTCTCTTCTTCCCCTTACCTCCCTTAGTCTTCTATCAGTCTGGTTGATTTTATATAAGGTGTACTCTTCCAGAATATATTCTGGTCTTGGGCCCCATAAAATCAAGTCTCAGTGATACTAAGGAGGTCAAATCTGCCTTCTTACATTACAAGCTTTTCTTCCTTACTCAAATTTTGTGCATTTCTATGTAGACATTTGAGGGTATGGGCCTGGCTCTTTCCTTGGATTTTTATCTGTTGTGAACCAATGAGTGCCTCAGTAACTATTCTTCTACCCTATGGCAGAGGTCAAATTCATAACCTCAAAACTCTAAAGGGCTGGGGGAATCAGATTAACATGTTATTTGAAAATGTTTAAAATAAAAATACAGGGGCGTCTAGGTGACACAGTGGATAGAGCACCGGCCTTGGACTCAGGAGTACCTGGGTTCATATCCGACCTCAGACACTTAATAATTACCTAGCCATGTGGCCTTGGGCAAGCCACTTAAGCCTGTTGCCTTGAAAAATCTTAAAAAAAACCAAAAAACAAATACAACATAGATAATGTTAATTTTTGATTTTCAAAGGCCATTTGCTGTTTTCTAGTTGAGTTTGACACCAACTTCTCTGGTGTCTAGCTTGATGGCTTACGTTTTGGGCAGTTTTCTCCCAATACCCAAACTGATTATTTTTCACTCAAAGGATCAAATTACCTTTCCTGTTTTATCTACTCAGTAAGAAACTAGTACACTTAAAAATCTATCCAGACTATGAACTTGTTCCCTGATTTTATCAATTCTGTACCTTTTCTCAGGCTGTTTTCTCCACCAGGAATTCCATCCTCTTAATTCCTAGAGAAACTCTCTAGCCTTTAAGGTTTACCTCAGGTTTCCTCTCTTCTAGGATGGCTCCCCTGTTCATCTCAGCCAGTTCCTCCCTCCTCTGCTTTCATTGCATTTAGTTTGTATCTTTTATGTGGAGATTACAATATGAACTACTTTTTTTTTTAGATCTTTGCAAGGCAACGGGGTTAAGTGGCTTGCCCAAGGCCACACGGCTAGGTAATTATTAAGTGTCTGAGGCCACATTTGAACTCAGGTACTCCCGACTCCAGGGCTGGTGCTCTATCCACTGCCCCACCTAGCCGCCCCTAGAACTACCTTTGAATCCTCATTCAGGTACCACTTTTCTAGCCTCTGTACTTTATCTTCAAGTTGCCTCAGTTGAACTTCCCTCTCCTATATCTGTTGAAATCTTTCTAAACCCATATTTAATGCTACCCCTCTATTAAGTTTTATCTAACTCCTTTTTTTAAAAAAAAAACACCTATTCTTTCTGTGGTCTTGAATAACATTATATGCACTTTGCTTTTAATGTACTCTGTGGAAATTAATTTATCAAAGTTTTTCATGTTTCTTGATCAGTACCTCCACATCATCCAGCAACTACCTAAATATGAACATTTACACTTTACTTTTGCATATAGTTACAAGTATTATTCCTATTTATATATAAATTTTAAAATAATGCATAAATATATGTATCCTCAGACATACTGCCTGTGTGAACTTGAGCAATTCACTTAACCTCAGTATTCTAGATAACTCTTTAAGAATCTAAGTTTCAGAAAAGATTTTAAATTGCATGGGCAGTTTTCTCAACTGGGAGTTAACCATTTAAGTGAAATGATAGGTCCATTCCCCATCCCAATGTATACAAACACACACACGTTTATTCTATTTTGTATATTTATTTTATTATATTAATGTACTACGTGTGTATATATATATATATTTGTTGTGTCTTCAATACATCAGTTCTTTAAAGGCAAGAATACCATCTTGCTGAATCTGTATTCTCCCCAAATAGTGGCAGCATGAAATAGTGGAGAAAGGCCTGGGCTGGGGGTCAGGATGACCTGAGTTCAAGTCCTGCCTCTGAATCATCCTAGCTATGTTACTATGGATAATTCATTTGACCTCTCAATGTCCAGACAACTCTCTCAATTGATAAAGTGTCAAATAGTTTCTACTTTCAACTGGTTAAGGTAGTTTCTTCACATCAGTGAATTTAAAATATTTAAGGGGAAAAAAAACCTTCCTTAATTCAGAACTCTCCTCATAAGACATCCTTAACAAATGTTAGTAGAACCGAAATTGGTTACTGTCATAGCTTTGCTAGCAGGCCCAACAATTCAATTCAAAAATATACTATGTTAAGAAACTTCTCATTTCACTATATAAGTTGCTTAAAGATGGTAATCAAGTTTGTTGTCCTTCTAGCCACATTGTTTTGTATCTATTTCAGGGAGTCTGTAATCTCATCATCCTGAGTATTCCCCCCAGCAGGGAAGACTAAGGTCCACCCATGTGGCTTTCTCCAAGCCAGTAGTATTATACCAGGACCAATGGAGCATGTAAGATGATACTACTCTTTTTACATGACCATACTTCCTTCTGCAGTCATACATCTCTGGTATTTTCTATAAAGCTCTTTGTGTGCATTTCGTTATGTCTACAATACATCATTCCAGTGCCATGTGGAGGACTACGACTTTATATCATAGAAGTAATATTTCATGATTTGTGGACATATGGTATCACTGGAAAAATACTAGTATTAAAAAATATGCACAGAGCTTGGCCAAAAGAAGTTGAAGACTATGAGTGCCAAATGATGCAGATCTCAGACATTTCTGATATGTGGTTATTTTTTTTTCCTTTATAAAAATTTAGGGAGAAGGCAGGGGATATTGAGTAAAAATAAAAGATCTAATTTAATTTTATTTTGATAAAAGGATGTACATGGTATAGAATATGAGTATTATCGAAAGTCTAGATAAGGGGTAGTAGATCACTTAAAGACTAGAGTAAGGAGAAGAGATCGAACTGGTACTTGAAGTATGGGTAAACTAGGATAGGCACTCTGCAAAGGAAGCAAGAGTGAGTATGGCTTGGTAAGTCAAATCAATGACTACATTGTAGAGTACGTACTGTGACAACTAGGAAATAAGTGAACAGTAAGAATGGGGTTAGATTATGTATGATATTGAAAAAAGAGAGTTTAGAACTGATGAAAAGCACAAAGTTGATATGATAAAAACAGGATTTTAAAAAGATTAGTCTTGGAGCAGCTAGGTGGTGCAGTGGATAGAGCACTGGCCCTGGAGTCAGGAGGACCTGAGTTCAACTCCACTCTGGACACTTAATAATTACCCAGCTGTGTGATCCTGGGCAAGTCACTTAAGCCCATTGCCTTAAATAAAAAAAAAATTCAAAAAAAATTAGTCTCATAGTAATATGTATTAGAAAGAGAAACTGAAATCAGAAAGATCAGCAGGAGACATGAGGTGAAATTGGCTTAACTAAGTGTAGTGGAATGAAAGAATAGCTTTTAAAGACATTTTGAAGTTGGCACTTGGTAACTGACTAGATATGGGGGCCTAATGAATTAAGCAGGAATTTAAAATTTGACAAACAATACTAGACTGTAAGATCTTATATATCACTGTATCATCAGTACCTATTCCTACCTGGTACATAGAATGCTGCTCTCAATAAATGCTAATGATTTGAGAACAGTGCCACTGACAGAAATGTGGACAATGAAAGGGGGAGATAATTTCAGAAAAAAAGATGATTTTGGTTTTGTAATTGCATTTTAAGTAGTATCAGAACACCCAAGTGAAAAAATCCAGGACATGTTAGAGACCTGAGTCTCTGGAGTAGAAAATGAAGATAGAACTTATAGTAAAATGATAAAGAGCTTTACTTTAAAAAAAAAAAAACAATTAAAAGATTAACCGAAACAACTTTTTATTGAACTCCAGATACCAGATACTAGACAGTTTTACTGCATAAGAGTTGCTGGTTGAATGACCTATTATTTTGTTCAATAAATTTGTGGAAAAAATCTGCATACTAAAGAAATATGCATTACTGAATATCTTTATAGAAAGATAATTATTACTTTGAAAAGAAATGAACTATTAAAATATTTCTAGATATAACTCCATTAAATGTAATGTTCTTCAAACTGAGGACAACTCAGCCTGTTCTAGGAAAATTAAGGAAAATAAAATGCAATTATCATGAAGGTAAGAACTGTTCATTAAGAAACATGCTGTAGGACAGTGAGCTGACCTCAGAGACAGGTTTGAGAACAGAGACTGAAGTCTGCCTATGACATATATGGACTGTGTTTGTCTCATCATCCCTGCATAATTCTCTACTAATCTAGGTTACAGAATATTGCTGATTTGTAATGGTAGAAAGTATTTCCTTAACAAGCATTCTCTAAACAGGTTCAGGCCAAAACCCAAACTGGGGGGGGGGGGGGGGGGGAAGAATCAAATAGGTTAACTTTTTGTTGTTGTTCAGCCATGTCTGACTCTTCATGATCCCATTTGGGGTTTCCTTGGAGAAGATATTGGAGTGTCTGCCATTTCCTTCTTCAGAATTTTATAGATGAGATACTGAAGCCAACAGAGTTAAATTACTTAGCCCTGAGTCCCCAGCTAGTAATTGTTTGATGCTAAATTTAAAGAAATTTTCCTGACTTGAGGTTCTGTGATTGCCCAGATGATTCTTAGTTAACTATATAACTAGCATTTAGGTAAATACCTTATAAATATTAGTTTATTTTTTTCCCTTATAACTATCCTAGAAACTAGATGTTATTATTAAACCCAGTTTACAATTTAGGAAACAGAGGCAGACAGGTTAAGTGATTTGCCCAGGGTCACACAGCTAGGAAGTATATTTGTAATACTTTTCAGAATTAATCATATTATAGTCTTAAAATTTTTATCTAACTAAATGTACATAGTCTGTCTTTTGTGAGAGTAAAAATTACCTCAAGACTGAGACTTATATTACTGCTTATCCTACCATCTAGTTCTAGACAAAAATAAATAATCAAATAAAAAATAAACAATGTAAAACAAGTACAAAAAAACGAAAGGAATCAGATCTTCAAGGTACATGAATATCCATTCAAATAGAAACTGGTCTTCATGGAAATTCTTAAATAATGGCTGTCTTTAACCCTAACTTTTATTCTACAAATTTTATACCAGCCCATTTAGTAAGGAGAAAAAGATGTAACCTTAGCCTAAACTTACCTCTAAAAATTTCATTGAAAGGACTGGTTAGCCTCTGGTTAATGTAGCTTCCCCAAATTGACACAATATTTGTATTTTGAGTATCACAACACTGAAGTTTTGCTACTAGCCTTGAGTGATGAATTTTCTAAAGTGCAGCTCTATTGAATATTCCTTCCCTAAGGGATAATAATATCAACACCAAGTATTTTCTACACCTGACTACTGAATTCTTGTGCAATTCTTTTTCTTTCCTTGAAATACTTAGTGCATCTTCTCTGTTTGTTAAGGTTCAAGAGTATTTTCAGTGATAAAGTTTTCACTGCAAAAAGGAAATTCTTGCACAATAAAATACATAGCAACTTCCCTTCTATGATAAAAACTTACCTTGCATTGAGCAGACCAAATAGTTATAGTCAAGAGGAGTGTTCTAATTAGAGCTTTCTATTAATCTGACAGCAAGAACAGAGACAAGAAGAGAAAATGAAGAGGAAATTGGAAAGCTCCTCAGTAGAAACTATTCATTTCAGTTTTGATTTCATGACCTCCTACAGAGAAGTTCTTTCTAGGAATCATTAAGCCATAGATTCGACCTGAGAATTGTATCAGTTTGCTTTCATTTTAAAATACGATTTTTAAAAAGTGTGATTAAGAGGTCTTCTGCATTCTAGAATGTTATTTAGTTAGATTCAGGAACAATAATCCAGTCTAACTGAACTACCTTCTTTCTTGAATGATAGGACTTTTTAAAAGTCATCCCCTAACTTAAAATGCATTGTCTCATCTGTCTTTCAGAATCCACAATTTCCTTCAAGGCTCAACCTCCTTTGTAAAACTTTCACCCAATCCCCACTACAAATTAGTGTTTTCTCTCCTTCTTCAAATACTCCTAGAGTTCTATTTGCTCTCTTTTCTCCTCTATCCTGAATTACACTTGTCCATGTTAATGTTGTTGTCTTTGCAGTATAATTTGTTATAGTGACTCCTTCCACCTCACAACTATACAAAGAACTACTAGAAAACTCATGAGCAATAGGAAAGGAAATCATGAGTATAAACAAATATTTTCTCAGTGCAACCAGATAAAGGCTATAGACACATGTATCCTATAAATCTCTGTATCTAAAGGAAGCAAGAATCATAGAGTGCTATAATAAAGTTCCAGAGAGTGCAACACCCTTAGTTTGCCAAGCACTCCAATCAAAGATGTAATAAAAGTTTCTGGCTTTGGTATAAGCTCTATGGAGGAAAAAAGCATAGAAAACTGCAAATATTATTTGTAGATACAAATATGTTCTCTACTGGGTTAGATTTTAGAGTGACAAAAAATAAAATCATATGTAGAGATTCAATAGAAAAAAACAGATTTTCTACAAGAATACCTAGAAGAAATAAAAAAGATAAAAAATTAAATAAAAGTTCTTGAGGAAAAAATTGGAAGGAGAATAGTTTCAGAAATGATAAACTTTATTCAGGTTAACAGAATCCCTGGAAATCAGAATATTCCAAATAGAAATCAATGACTTCAACAAGAAATTTCAAACCAAAATCAAGACTTGAAAATGAAAAAGTGAGGCATCTGTTGTCAAAAATTACTAACTTGAAAAAAAGGTCAAGGAATGATAATTTAAGCACTCCTTGGACTCCAAAGTTATTTAAAAAAAACCTGGATACTTCAAGAAATCATAAAAGAAAACTGATGAGATCTATTAGAACCAGAGAACCAAGTGAATCATGGAAAGACTGTATTGAGTCATTTCCTGAAAGAAACCGCAAAAGGAAAAATCCTAGGGAATGTCACAGCTAAAATTCAAAGTTTTCACACCAATGGGAAAACCCTGATGTTTGTATTTCATTTTCAAGGAAGACCTTGACATCAGGGAAGTGATGTCATGACAAGCATACAAAGTGGATTTGAGTGAGGGGGATACAGTGCTAAGTCACCTGCCTCATTTTTTTTCTCCAGAGCCATCTAGGTCCAGTGGCTGAATATGAATCAGGAAGATTGGAGGCGACCCTGGATGTGAGGCAATCGGGTAAGTGACTTGCCCAAGGTCACACAGCTAGAAAGTGGCAAGTGTCTGAGGCCGGGACTTGAACTCCCATCCTCCTGAATTCAAGGTCAGTGCTCTATCCACTATGTCACCTAGTATGTATACAGAAAGAAGTTCAAGTCAGAAACAGCTACCAAAAATGAGAAGAGACATATGTTCCAAAAGGCAAAAGATATGAATTTATAACGAAGATTAACTTACCCTGCAAAACTGTATATAATCCAGCCGGGAGGGGAGAGCACAAAGGGGGGGGGGGGGGGGGCAAACAAATATTTAATAGATAACTCCCAAATATTTTTTTAATTGTAAAAGTATTTAATGCAGTATCTAGTGAACATTAGTTGACATCTACATGTCTACTGCCTTCCTTCTTTACTGGTTAAAGGGAACTCTGAATAAGGAAACTCCCTTGACCAATGTATGAGGTCACTTCTGTATCCCATAATTTCCTAATATTTCTGATGAAAAGACCAGAACTTGAGTGGGAACTTAAAAATCCAGACACAAGAATCAAGAGAAGGAATTCTGGGTAAATGACTTCAATTTTTTTGAGAACTAGAAGTAAAGGGGAATTGGGGATAGTTAGTTGGGAGGTCTGAGGAAGGATGAAAAATTTGGAAAAGCCATGGTGGTGAGTGAGGTCGTGAATCAATTCGGAAGATGCAAAGGGACAGTTGAGAATCTGTTTGTAACGGAATGAACACAAGTTTGTGATTATTTTCTAGCTCCACTCAGCAGCAAAAGTGAAGGAGGTAGTGATGGGAGCAACATAGAAAGCTGGAATTTAACAAGGTATGATCAGTAATGAGAACTGAGGAGTGGGGAATAGTCAAGGATTTAAATGCAAAGTTGAACAGAATGGAAAGAACCAAAGAAAGGACAGGGGGATAAAGACACATTTGAAAGTATGTTATCGGGACAGCTAGGTGGTATAATGGATAGAGCAACGACCTTGGAATTAGGAGGACCTGAGTTCAAATCTGACTTCAGACATTAATAATTACCTATAATAATAACCTTGGGCAAGTCACTTAACCCTATTGTCTTGCCAAAAAAATGTGTTATAGAATTTGCTGTATACTAGTTTAAAAAGCAAAGGAATGAAAATAGATTACTTTTATATACTAGCCCCTTTTTTTTTGCATTCTGCCACATATACTGAATTTTTTTTAATGGAGAGAGTTTAAGATCAGAATTTCTAAAAACTTGTAAAGTGACAAGAACAAAACAAATAAAGCTGTATGTTGCCAAATTATAACCTATCCTAACCACAAAGTATAAATTCTGTGGGAGACAGTGGAAGTGGAACACTATATATAATAACAAACTTTTTTTGATAAGTTGGTGGGTTTGACTAAACTTTTCTTTCCCTTAAAAAAATTGTTCTTCAGACTGCTTGAGAGAGGGAGGAAAAGGAATATGATGAGAAATGTGGATGATTTTTAAAAAGGATCTCAATAAACTGTGTTTTAAAAGAAAATTAGAAAGGCAACATTAAATTCGTTTTATTCTTCCTATTTCTCGAATGAAATATTTTCACGTTCAGTCAAGATGACATATTTAAAAACTTATTTTTTTACCTGCAAAAAATAACTCCCTTCAATGGAACTATCTTATACACTATGGTACTATATTCTACTCTGTGAAAAATACTATTATCCTGAAGTACCAAGTTTATTAGCAAAGATTCCTCAATTTCTCAAAAAAAACCCCACCTCAGAATATTTTATTTCTTTCACACTCCCCTATCCTTGTAATCAGTCAAGAATTTACTTACATATGTCCAACACAACATTCTGTAGGATATATAAAAAGAAAATACTTGTTGAAGTAATTTAACAAGAGGTCTCAGAGAAATACTTAAGAGTAAAGTAACTGTACAATTCTGACCTGTAGGAAAGAAGGGGAATGTTTTAATTTCAAAATCATTTGATTTAATTCATTTCAACAAAACATCTACTATGGTATCTAATATATGAAAGGTACTGGTGATAAAAGATAAAACAAAATTTCTTCCCTCAAGGAACATCCTACTAGAGATTGAAAATTTGCAAAATACAAAGCAGTTACATGAGAGAGTGCCAAAAACAATTATAATTTGGAGAGGCCTCATGAAGGTAGCAGCATGAGCTTTGATAGAAGCTAGGGAACAAAATGAAGATGAGTAGAGAATGTATTCCAGAGAACTGATCACTTCCAAGAGGTGGAATGTCACATACAGGGAACAGCTAAAGTGTGTGCAAAGGGAAATAACATAAAACAACTGGAAAGGAGGATGGATGCTAGCTGCAGAATTCTTTAAATTCCCAAAAAAAGACTAAGTGTTTTATAGAGGAAATAGAGAACCATCAAAGATTTTTGAGTAAGGGGCATGTGAAAAATGGATTAGAGAGATTACAACTGGAGACAGGGATATTAGTTAGAAGGCAATTGTAATAATCTATCAGAATACATATGGTCCTGAAGCAGGGTAGACAGGTTAAGAAGAAAAGGAGACAGATGCAAGAAATGTTCCTATAGTGTTTGGCCATAGGAAACATTCAGTGAATTCTTCATTAATGACAGGGAAGAAACAGGGGAGGGAGGAGAGGAAGAGGGAGGGGGATGAGAGAGAAGAGAGTTAGAGAGAGAGAGAGAACCAACAAGAATTTATTGGATTTGTTCAGACAAGTCAAGCCATTTAAGCCATTTTCTCCAAAACTGAGAACATAAGTGACCATAAGGACGGTAGTGCCTCAATAGAAATCAGGTACTTTTGGAGGAGAAATGGATTTGGGGGGAAAGAAAGTTGGACCTGTAGAGTTTGAGATGTCTACAACAACCAGGTGGAGATTTCTGACAGGCAGTTAGCAATATGGGACTAGAGTTCAAGGAGAAAGAATGAAGCTGGATATTCAGATTTGAGAGTCATCTGCTGACAGATCATCACTAAGATGGTATGACAGAACACTGATATACTTTTCCAATAGTAAAAATAATATTCTTACCTCTAGTTGGGCTAGTTTTTCCTGAATCTTATAAAACTGGTCATCATCCACCTGAACAGCTTTCCTCATCACTTCTCCCATTTCACAGATTCTATCAATTTGACTTTCAATTTCCTGTTAAGATATTAAGTATATTAATTCTGCACTGTCCTGCTGCAATAACAACAACAAAAACCAAACCCAAAAACTAAAGTGCTTATGAGAAGACACAAGTTAACATTAACCCCACTCAATCAGTCAAAAAGCTCTCTCCCTCATCTCACATAACTAATCAATTACCAGACTTTCCCATTTCTACATGTCTACCTCTCCTGTCTTACCCTTCTTGTTTCTTGATCCTAGGTAACTTTAAAGAGTCTGCCTCTATCTCATACTATATTGTATTCTATTTCAAATGCTCTTTTAAAATTCTACTCTATTGGCCTTACTCAGATAAATGATAAATTCTTCAAGAACTTGAAGTTTTATCTCTTTCACTCTCTTTTCCTTCCATCATTAATTAAGAATTCACTGAGAACCTCCTTCATGGCCAAAGTATGCTTTGCAAAAACTTTAAAAAAGAAAGCTTTTTGAATGATTACAGTGAGATGTCTTAGAAACATTTGACATCAATCAGCATAAAATACATAGTTCTAACCTCCCTAAACAGTCCAGTATTTCTGTTATTGAATCTTCATTTTCTTTCGTATTATAGAATCTAAGCCAACATAGCCTCAGATCAAGGCTATTATTAAAGCACCTAAGGATAAAGTGATAGGCATGAAAAAAAAAAGCTAACTTTTCTTTAGAAAAAAAAAAGGCCACTGTCCCTGATAGCTTTTATCAATTGTATTTTTCATTCCTTCTGAGCTACATTTAAGAAAACTACCTACAAGACAAATTTTTTTTTTTTAGGTTTTTGCAAGGTGTTAAGTGGCTTGCCCAAGGCCACACATCTAGGTAATTATGAAGTGTCCGAGGCGGAATTTGAACTCCATGGCCAGTGTTTTATCCACTGCCACCTAAGCGCCCAAAGGCAATAAATTAAAAAAAAAATTCACTTTAACCAATATTTACTGTGAAGGTTCTTACTAAAGAATGAGACTGGTGCGCTTTCAGGACAGGTTCGGCATCCACCGCTTTTTTGGCGATCATTAATTGTAGCATCTGCTTCCTGTACTTGCTCATGATGAGTTCCAAAGCGTCCTGGTGTTCCTCCAAGGAAATCCATAGCTCTATCAAAGAATAAATGAGATCAAGTGGCTGGGACGTCCGAGACAGTGTAGATTGTCCACCCCATGGGATCGTGAAACACCGGACAGCCGTTCTAGCCAGAGGCCCCCCAGATGCCGGCTATTCTACGACAAGGAGGCGGTGCTTCAGAGCAGGCCGCTGGGCCCATCCGAAAGCGCCGGCCCTACGAGGGCTCCGTCACCGGGGGCTTCGGCTGTGTTTCCGGAACGCAATGAGGCCCCGCGGCCGGCGCCGCTTGCGCCCCCGAGGCCCGGGGGCCGGGGCCGGCGCCGGCCGCGCACCCACCTCGGTTCTCCTGCTGCAGGTCTCGGATCTGCGTGTTCTCCTGGGACAGCAGGATGTGCGGCTTGGCCTTGGCCGCGTCCCGGGGCTCCGCCGCCTCCTCCGGATACTGCGCAAACAGACCCACCCCGGCCCGCCGCGGTCAGCGTCCGGCCGGGGCCGGGGCCCGCGGGGCCCGGGCAGACCCCCTCCCGGCCCCGCTCCCCGCCTGACCTGCTCGGGCAGCGCGGCGCCCGCCTCCCGCATCGCGGCCACCCGCCGGTGCAGCGCGGCCGACTGGTCCACCAGGGACTCGGCGGCCGCGTCGTGCTCCCGCAGCCGCTCCAGGAGCGTCTTGGCGTCCGTCAGGATCTTCTCGATGGTGCAGCTCATGGCGGCGGCCCCGGCGACGCTGCCCCCCGACTGCCAGGCCGCCGCCGGTTCCGGGTCTTCGCCCGCCGCGATGGCGTCACTTCCGCCAACGAGGAAAATATGGCGTCACTTCCGGTACCTCCGGGCGCGTCCGTCCCGGGCCCCGCAGAGGCGGCGCCTGGCTCTGCGCCTGCGCGTTGGCAGGCCTGACCGCGCGCTGACCCTGGTTTCCTAGGAGCCGGCGTGGGGGGGGGGGGCGAGTCATTTAACCCTCTCTGCCTCAGTTTCTTTCTTGTCAAAAGGACATCATACTCCCGTGCCCTCGTGGTGATTGTCGCGGGCAGCTGGATGGCTCAGTGGGCAGAGCGCCGGCTCCCGAGTCAAGAGGACCTGAGTTCAAATTCTACCTTGGGCAAGCCTCCATCCAGAGCACCCCGATTCCTATCTAGTCGCTGGACCCAAGGGGCCCTGGAGGACAAAGTGAGGCTGCTGATCCAGCACAGCCCCCCAAAACAATTCAATTCCCGAGCTTGTCATGGCATCACCTCCCCCAGGAAGAAGGACAAACATTGTTATCGCTGTGATTGTCAAAGGCCTTATTGAATGTAAAGCACCTTGGAAACCTTAAAGTTAAAGGCAAATCAGTCGTAACAATATTGCTACTGTTTCCAGCCTTTGCTTCTTTCATGGCATGTGTATTTTTGCACAGCTGCCTAAATTTCTTTAATTTTGCTGCACCCCCGACCTCATAGGGTAGTTATGGGACTCAAATGAGAGAGTAAATGTAACAAGTTTTGTGTCAGTGTTGATTACTATTATTATTGTAGCCCTGGGAAGAAATTACATTATTATTATTATTATTACTATTATTATTACGTTTTTGCAAGGCAAATGGGGTTAAGTGCCTTGCCCAAGGCCACCCAGCTAGGTAATTATTAAGTGTCTGAGGTTGGATTTGAACTCCAGGGCTGGTGCTTTTATCCACTGTGCCACCTAGCCACCCCCATCTTTACTTTGATGTAATTGCTTTTTTTTATAATTAGATGTATTTTGTTTTAAACATTTCAATACATTCAGAGAAAGGGGTCCATAGGTTTCATCAGACTGACAAAGGATTCATGACACAAAATTGGTTTAGAACCCCTGTTATAATTTTAGAAACTACTAGTTAATGGATCCATACGTTACAAATCACAGCATCTTAGTTTCCTGTTATCCAAAAATTATACGGCACATATTTATGCATATGTATACATATATTATACATATGTGTGAATATACACATAATTATTTCTTACCAATTAAGGTTCCCAGCTCTCATTTTTGTTCTTTGCAGCTTATTTGTCAATGGCTTCTTTGAATTCTAAGTCCAGCCTCTTAAAGTTGTGTCTTCCTGGTTGGTGAGATTCAATGTCAGCCACCAGTGCTTCTCCTCACCATGCTCTCCTTTGGTCCAGTCCTATGGAGATGATGTCATGGAAGTGCAAAGGCACTCATCTTGGAACCTCTTCCCTGGAACTATAGTCCTGATTCATGAAAACCCAATACCATACCCAGTTAGAAGTGTTCTAAACAGAACTCTTCCCACTCCTTTCTGTATATTAGTTTGGAATCAGAAATCAATTCAAAACTACCATTGCTTCTGGAAAGGGGATGCAATTGGTTGCCTTATGGCCTATCATCCCTATGACTTCCAGTCTGAAGCATCCTTTCCTGGTTACCAATCCCTAATACATGTCATCTATCTCTATCAGATCTAGGATTCTGGGGGGGGGGAATGAAATGTTACCTATCTTTATTCTGGGGGGCAGGAAACTGATTCTCTTTGTCTTTGTGTCCCCAGCATTTAGTACAGTTTCTGCTATATGTTAAACACTTAAAAACTTTTTTAATCATATATTCATTCTTGAAGGTTTGGCATTTAAAAGATTTTTGAATGTTGAGGACTACTGAGACCCCCCCCAAAAAAAAGTTAGTTGAGATACATAAACCACCTAAGTATATATATTTTTTAAAGTGAGACAAAAAAATATAAAATGTTAAAAACTGAACTCTCCTCAAAGGGGAAGTTTAATATTTTGGTATCAATCATTATATTTATGTTCTTCATTGCCAATTTTCTACAGTCTTGTCCAAGGTCACACAGCTAGTAAGTACCAAGTATCTGAGGCTGGATTTGAACTCAAGTCCTCCTGATTCCACCATTTTCCCTGAAAATAAGACTGGATCTTAAATTAAAGTTTTTTCCAAAAGACTCATTAAGGCTTATTTTCAGGGGATGTCATTTTTTTAACATACAACAATATATTTATTCATTTGTTCATATACAAAAAATCTACTTTTATTCAAATAACAGTCATATCATCTTCCTTTGGAATATGACCATAACTCTCCAAACCTTGAATTCTGGTCTGAATTTCTTGTAGAATTGTGGATTCCAATCACTCATGTCCAGCAATAGAGCTCTCCTTAAATGAGATGTCTTTGTCCATGTAGCCTGCTTGTGTGCATTGACAGCACAGTTATCCATGATTTTATTCCATGAATTCTTCACACAAGCAAAGTTTCCATGCTGATTTCTCTCCATTTTATTTTCATTGTAATCACTGACTTCTTTGTGCCAATGATCCTTGAATGACTTTCATATTGAAACATCAAGAGTCTAGAGATAGACAGTCATTAGTTTGATATATTCTTCTCTCTGCAAGGGAGTTCTTCATGTCTTTGACATGAGTGCGCCCATTATTCATGTGTTGTGTCTGTACTCCAGTTGATCATTTGACAATAAGTTTCCAGTTCATCTATTTACATACGCATTTACCTCTCATCTGAAGGCAACTGCTTGGGTTTTTACAAATACTTAATTATAATTTATGTTATCATTTATTTTAAGTATTAATGTCAATAATGTTATTTATTTTTATAAGCCAATGCATTCATCATGTGTTGCTTTGGGCATACGAAATACATCCATCTGCTGATGGGGCTTATTTTTGGGGTAGGGTTTATATTACAAACATCCTGAAAAAATATGTTAGGCCTTATTTTCTGGGAAATATGGTAACTGCTTGTAATAGTTACCTTCTACTATACCACCTAGCAGCCCAAAACAGGTCCCTGGCTAAGCCCCTTCTGGTCATTGTTTGGGCTCTAATTACTTTGAACATAGGTAAATAGCAATTGTATAAAGAGAATCAACAAAAACAAAAATCCCACCAGCCACCAACTCTTACCTGATACAAGAAGTTGCAGCATGCTCTGAGGCCATATCCCAGTATATATGTGTGTGTGTGTGTGTACGTACATATATATATATATATATGTATATATATGTGTGTGTGTGTGTGTGTGTGTATATATATATATATATATATATATATATATATATAAAATAACTATATTGTCCTTCATCAAAGAGGATGATGACATCAGGGAGTTGATGCCAGGACAAACATGTGAATTGGATTTGAGGGAAGGGGTGTTGTGCTAAGTCACCAGTCTCACTTTCTTCTACATTCATCTAGATAAAGTGGCCAGATATGAATCAGGATGACTGGAGGTGACCTTGGATAAGAGGCAGGCAGGGTAAATTGACTTACCCAAAGTCACACAGCTGGTTAGTATCAAGTGTCTGAGGTCAGATTTGAACTCTCCTCCTGACTCCAAGGCCAGTACTCTAGTGTACCATTTAGCTACCCCCCTATACCCCAGTGATAGCATCTTGGCAGATGGATTAAATCAGGTTGAAGCTAATTGACAGGCCTCAAATTTCTCCATGAATTTGGAAGAGTTCTAAATCAAGCATGTGAAGACCTCCCCCATGGAATGGGTGGATGAGAACATTTTGTTCCAGTGGTCATGAAGGGAGCTGAAATAGTCTCTATGGAGCACTTAGAGCTTGGACAGATACCAAAAAAGTCAACATCTATCACCAGTCATCTTGACTTTTGTCCTGACACGGGACTTCAATGACCCTGGAACAGAGAGTAACTGTACATCACTTAAATTCAAATCACACATGAGTCAGAAGATCACTCCATGATGTCATTGGTCCTTTTTGAAATGAAGGACGAATAACACAGATAATTGTTTAAGGAGGAGGACATGAGGGCTTGACCTAAGGTAGTTGCCATTGAATGGAGAAAGGGGATTAATTTGAGAGGTAAAACTAACAAGACTTTGGCAGCTAATTAGATATAAAGATTGAAGGGGAAGGAATAGTTAGGGGATAACCTTCAGGTTGAAAACTAGAGTGTCTAGTAGAATGATGGTGCCCTCAATAGATATCTAGAAGCAGTAATGCTGTTCTCACTTTACTACCTTCACTTCAGATCTGAGTGGCTAGCCCAGTATATTTTGAATCCAAGAGTCGCAGAAATAGCAAAATCCTCCAAACTACCAACCCTGCATCCAATTTGGCTCCAAATCCAAATTCTAGGGAAGCGACTCTCTTCTATTTCCTACCTCATCATCAACTGTTAAAGGTATAAAAAAGAAAGTTCTCATCAAATGCTTCAACATTAAGAATGGATAGATATATTAGTTAGCTTTTTTCTGTCCCCAACACTGGTGGAGAAAGAACACTGAAGCATCTGTCACCACTCTCATCATGTTGACTTCAGTCTTCTAGGAGCTCAAGCAACTGTGGAAGTTTTTTGTCAGAGGCCTGAACTTTAAGAAATTGAATGAAAGTCTAAAATAACCATTTTGAGGAAAGGGACGTACTTATAGATTGATCGGTAATGAGGGATCCAAATACCAAATGTTTTAGGGCTTTTGATTTTATTATCTATACAAAATTTAACAAAGCTGATGGCAGAGTTGTTGAACTAAAAAAGCTATTTTCAGAGAGGAGTCTTAAATGCCAAGTGCCCACTTAACCTTGAAAAAAGCTTTTTTTGGGGGGGAGCATTACAGAAGACAATGAAGAGAATCACTTAAGAGACTATTTTGAACAATATGGAAAAATTAAGTGATTGAAAAATGATGGACTAGGCAGTGGTTAAAAAAGGACTTTACTTTTGTTACTTTCGATGAATATACTTCTGTGGATGATTATCATTAAAAAAAATACTATACTGTGAATTGCCATAATTATGGAAGAAAGACAGAAATTAGATAAGAAATTGCCAGTACTTCATCTAGTCAAAGAGGTTGAAGTAGTTCTGGAAACTTTGGTGGTGACAATAGCTTTGGTGGAAATGATAATGGTGGCAACCTCAGTGGTTGTAGTGGTTTTGCTGTTATTGTGGGGGTGGTAAGGGGAGAACAGAGTGAAAGTGGAGATGGTTATAAAGGATTTAGCAACAGTGGAAATAGCTTTGGAGGTGGAACCTACAATCTTCAAACTTTGGTCCCATGATCCCATAAAGGAAAGAAACTTTGGAGGCAGGAACTGAGGTCCATATGTTAGTGAGGACCAGTATGTTGCCAAACCACAAAGCCAAGGTGGCAGTGATGGTTCCACTAGTAGCAGTAATTATGGGAGAGGCAGATTTTAGTTACTGTTGGAAACAAAACTTAGCAATAGAAGAGAGCCAAAAAAGTGACGGGGAAGTTGCAGATTACAATAGATTTGGAAACTCAATCAAATACAATAGTGACAGAGCCTAGCTACTACAAAAAGACATATTTTAGATAATACATTTTGCAAGTGGTTAAAAAAAACCCTCCTAGGATTATATTTGTGACTAATTGTATAGTAGCTTATTTTAGTTTCTGTTCGGTGTGAAGTATTCCAACAAAGGGTTTTAATGTAAAATTTTTTTTTGTAGCCATGCTTTTGATTGCTAAATGTAATAGTCTGATCATGATACTGAAGAAATGTATCTTTAAAAAACATTAGGTGACTGGGTGGTACTGGATAGAGTACTAGTCTTGGAGTCAGGAGGACCTGAGTTCAAATCCAACCTCAGACATTTAATAATTACTTAGCTGTATGACCCTATTGCCTTGTGAAAATAAAAAAAAACCCAAAAAACATTAGGAATGGATATTATTTTATCAATGGAAATGATACTAATAAAAATTCCATATCATTTACCTAAGAACCTACCAGGCCTTTCCATATGACTTGTCACTGAAACCTACATATGTGTTGTCTTTTCCCCCATTAGAAGGTGACCTTCTTGAGAACAAAGATAGTTTTGCTTTTCTATTTTTATCCAAAAGAATTTAGAACAGAGATTTGAACAAAGTAAGTCTTTTTCATTTTATATAAATTTTTCATTTATTCATTCTGAAATCCTTGGCTCAAAGGCTCTTCTCGTTATTGAAGATTCATTACTCATGAATGAGTTCATGCCTGCTTGAGGGGAGGGGTTGGTGAGAGCTTCAGAAAGAAGAAATTCTGGTCTTCTGGCCTTCTGGCTTCCAGCTTTGGTCTAAACTCACTTCAGGTCCCTAAAGGGAAGAAAAGACTTTGGGAAGCAGCCAACATATGGAGGAAGTGGCAAACTCTACCATGATCCTTATCCCCAACTTAATACACAAGAGACTTCAGGGAATTTCCCTTGGGTTGAGATCTGAGACTCTTTTGGTTGAGCTGAGATTTCTCACTCCCATTGGGAGAGCTCATTTACTGTATGTATTGTCTGGTATATTTTCTCCTGTTCATATGTTTCCTGATTTCTCTTTTGCTATAAACTTGGTTTATTTGCTCCATGGATTCATTGTGGAACTGACATTTTTGGGAAAGGAGTCATCTTGGATAAAGAGCTTTGGAGCACTCCTCTATTAAGAGATAGCAATCAGGAGTTTGAACCTAACATAGATTTTCTTTAGACTAATAAAATTTAGTGAGCAGATAGACACAGTTCCAGTCCAGTATTTTCTCTCTGAGGAGACCAGAATGGTCAGCTTCTGGACATAATCTCTTGCTTCCCTTCCTGTCAAGATTTAGTCTTACTTAGAGAAGAATTGGGAGATTAAAGATATAAATTGATTATGTATGAACTACATCTTTATAGACCCATGGAGTCACACACATAATCTACATGGAAAAAACACACATCCTTGCAAGTCATTTATTTATTTATTCCAAGCAAAGGGTGTGTCTGAATCTCTCTATCACCCATCAAAATGATCAGAAATTTCTTTTTATCTACTAAAGGAAGAATGAAATGTGAACACTCTTTTTATATTTCTTTTAAAAACTGTGAATGCAAACACTGTGCCTTTAGGCATTGGTGGAATTACCTCTTGGCATCCTGTAAATCAGATTAAATTAAGCTGAAGGACCAATTTAGTTCATAAAAACAGATATGGCACTCTTGCCTAGGGTCTTTGGTGATTGACTGGGAGACCATGGTTTTTTTTTTCTTTTCTTTTGTTTTTTTAGATTTTGCCCAAGGCCACACAGCTAGGTAATTATTAAGTGTCTGAGGCTGGATTTGAACTCGGGTACTCCTGACTCCAAGGCCGGTGCTTTATCCACTACACCACCTAGCCACCCCAAGGAAGACCATGTTTTACTATTGATTAGTTGTAATGAAAGGAGAGAGAGAGAGAGAGAGAGAGAGAGAGAGAGAGAGAGAGAGAGAGAGAGAGAGAAAGTTCAAAAGGAATCACAATAAAAAGGAAAAGAAATGGAGAAAAAAATAGATAAGGTTAAAAAAAAGGTTCAAGTGAAACCTTTGAGGGTCTTTTCCTGACTGTTCCTCTGTTCATGTAGCCCAACAGCTCCCCCTTTCTGCCTCTTTCCATTGAGAGAGAGAAGAAGAAGGAGGGAGAGGGGAGGAGAAGGAGGAGGGGAGGAGTGGGGAGGGGAAACATGCATTTAGAAACTAGAAAATCAACAAAAAAAAAACCAAAATAAGCACAAAGAGTAAAAATTGAAAGGTAGGGAAATATACAAAGTAGAAAATAAAAATTATGTAACTAAAAATACCACCATTGAAAATATAGAATCAATAAACTTTAAGCTTAGGTTATTTTATTAGTTGTCAAAAAAAGATGGAGGCAACTCAATTACTAAAATAACCAACAGTTATGGTGGAATTACAACTAACAGCAGAAATTTTTTGAAAATAGTATTATCAGACCCATTTCACAGAATTATATGTTATCAAAGATTAGTCTTCGGGGTGGCTAGGTGGCACACTGGATAGAGCACTGGCCCTGAAGCCAGGAGTACCTAAGTTCAAATCTGGCCTCTGACAATAATTACCTAGCTGTGTGCCTTGGGCAAGCTCTGTCTCTGCTACCTCCTCCTCACTGCAGGTCCCTGGTTATATCCATGGTCCAAAATCTATCCCTACAAAAAAAGTTTCTTTTTTTAATCAAACAAAGCCTTTATCAAACTAAAGCATTCATTTAAGTGAAAAAAAATCTTTAAACAATTGGTCACTTTTTATTATGATAAAAGTATACATGTAAATCAGAAAGCTAGAATTATTTGTCATTGAGAAACACTAGAAAATGGTCTGATAAATACAGGACTCAAATGAATTTGTCTTCCATTCTTACTTTTGGTTGACTTCATTCTAGAAAAACTAGTAGTTCTAGGAAGACAAGAAGAGACAAAGTTAACTCTATCTACATGTATTAATCACTTTATTAGCAAACATTTAAAAAAGCATCCATTATTATATTTGAGATACCATGCTAAGTGAGTAACTAGATGGTGTAATGGGGGAGATGGCATGCAAACACCTATGTGTAAACAAGCTATATGGGGGGGGATGGAGTTAAAAGAGGGTGGGCATTAGAATTAAGGGGGATTTAGATAAAGCTTTCTATATAGAAGGTGGGATTTTAGGTGGGACTTAAAGGAAGTTAAGGAAGCCAGGAGATGGAGGTGAGAGAAAGTTTTCCAGGTATGAAGAACAACCAATAAAAATGCCCAGAATCTGGAAATGGAGATTCTTTGTTCTGGGAATAGCAGAGACTGGTGTCACTAGATCTAAAAATCAAAATGGGACTGGTGGGATTGTAGAGTAAGATTTAGGAAGACTGAAAAATGAAGACATCACTGGGAATTTATTAGACTGGGAGTGTGGGTGGAAGACATGATCAAGACCTGTATTTTAGGAAGAAAACTTAAAAAATTGAATGGAGGATGGATTGGAGTAGGGAGAGACTTGAAGTAGGCAGATTAACCCTCAAATTACTGCAATAATCTAAACTTGATGTTTAGAGACTCTACCAAGGTGATGCAATGTGAGAGGAGAAAAGAACATCGATGGAAGACAAAATATGAAGCTCAGAATGATAAATTTTGGTAAATGATTGGCTGTGGTGAGGATAGAGGAGTCAAGGATGACATGTGGGTCATAAGCCTGTATGACTGGGGAAATGGTATTGTTCTCAATAGTTATAGGAAAGTTAGGAAGAGGAGAGTGTTGGGAGGGGGAGATAAATTCAGTTTTGGATATGTTGAATTTGAGATGTAACAGGCTTCTGTTCTGCTTCTAGCCTGTTTACAACATTCACTGATCTGACAAAGGCTTTTGATACTGTCAAGGTTTATGGGAAATTATATCAAAATTTGATTGGCTGGGGAAGTTCATCACGGGCACTAGTTGGCACAGTGAACAGAACACTGGTCTTGGAGTCAGGAGAATGGGAGTTTAAAGACAGTCTCAGATGCTTGACATTTAATTAGTTGTGTGACCTTGAGCAAGTCACTTAACACTGATTACTTCACATCCAGGGCCATCTTTAGTTATCCCAATTCAGATTTAGCCACTGAACCTAAATAACTCTGGAAGAGAAAGGGAGGTTGGATACTTAGCACAGCAAACCCTTCACTCAAATTCAATTCATGTACTTGTCATGGCATCACCTCCCCTGATATTCTGGTCTTCTTCAAAAGTAAAGGACAAACATCATCATGAGAGTTTCCTGATGGCATGCTTACCTGTGTTCTGAATATTGGACAGAGCTCTTGAATTTTTCCAATAAACAATGGGTGATACTTGCTCCCATACTTTTTAGCATAATGTTGAAGTAATGTTATCAGATACCTTCAACAGGGTCAATAATGGCATCAAGGTTCTCTGCTGCACTGAAAGTTAATTATTTAACTTGAGAAGATTATAAGCCAAGAGACTAAAGTGGAAGGAGAGTTGGTATAAGGCTTCTCCCTCCCCATAGATATACACACAATGTAGCCTCTGAGGATGAGATGCAACAAAGTATAGATCAATTATCTGCTGCTTATGCTTATTTTGTCCTAATGATTAACACCAAGAAAATTTTGTTTCTCTGTTAGTCAGCACCACACCATCTGTATGTGGAACCTTCATTTATAACAGATGAGAAATATTGAGTGCTGTGAATAAATTCACTTACCTTGGCAGTATAAATTCCAGGTATAGATAGATAGATAGATAGATAACAAAATGGATGTACACATTGTTTTGTAGCTTAGTTTGTGAGACTCCAAAGGAAAGTGTGGGAGAGAAGAGGTAGTAGTCTGACTACCTAATTGAAGTTCAACAGAGACATTCTGCCAATCTTATTATTGTATGCCTGTAAAACCTGGACAGTTTACTAGTATCATGATAGAAAATTGAATTACTTCTGTTTGAATTGTCTTAGAAAGATTCTACAAAATAAGGTACCTGACACTGAATCCTTTCTGGAGCTTTACTGCTAAGCATTCCAATGTTACTGTAAGTTCTGTTGTTTATTTTTCACTTTTTATTTTCAGTTGCTAAATAAGAAACTAAATTTGAAGAAAATAATTCATGCTTCAATCTTTTTAATTTTTTACATGAAAACTTTTTAACACTTAATTTTAAATTTTGAGTTCCAAATCTTCTCTTTCCCTTCTGTCCTTTTCTTACTCTTCGAGAAGTAATGCAATATAAAATCTTTTATACATGTTAAATCATATAAAACATATTAGTTAAGCTCCATAAAAAAACAAGAAAAATAAAGAAAAATATGTTTCAATCTTCACTCAGAGTTGATGAAATCTATCTCTGCAGGTAGGTGGTATTTTCTTTTGGAATTGTCATGGATAATAATAATATTAATTAGAATAGCTAAGTCTTTCACAGTTGATCATTGTTACATTGTTACAATTACTATATACAATGTTTTCCTGGTTCTTTTCACTTCACTTCACTTTCCATCAGTTCATATAATTCTTTCCAGGTTTTTCTGAAATTATTTAGCTCTACATTTCTTATAGTATAATAGTATTACATCACAATCATATACTACAACTTGTTCAGCCTTCCCTGATTGATGGGCATTCCCACAATTTCCAATTCTTTTCCACCACAAAATGAGATACTATAAATATTTTTTTACAAGAACATAATTTTCCCTTTATGTAGCCCTTTGAATATAGTTCTAAGTTGTTCTCCAGAATGGTTGGATCAGTTCACAACTTCACTAACAATAAATCAGTCTATCTATTTTTTTCACACTCTCTTCAGTATTTGTCATTTTCCCTTTCTAAGAGTTAATCTCATAGGTGTGAAGTTCTAGTTCAAAAATGTTTTAATTTGTATTTCTTTAATAGAGATTTAGAACCCTTTCTCCCTGTAATTATTGATAATTTCACTTTTTTCTATAAAAACTATTTGTTCATGTACCCAAAGAGAAATAAAATTTGCATACCCTTTGATCCAGCAATACCACTTCTAAGTTTGTATCCCATAGAGATCACAAAAAAGGAAAAAGATAAGAATATTCATAGTAGCTATTTTTGTGGTGGCAAAGAATTTGAAATTGAGGGATGCCCATCAATGACTGAACAAGTTTTGGAATATAAATTTAATGGAATATTTTACTGCTGTATAAGAAACAATGAGTAGACAGATTTTAGATAAATCTGGACTTAACATGATGAACTGAGTGAGGTTGGAAGAATCAGGAGAACACTGAACACCTTAATAGCAACATTTTGAGATGATCAACTATGAAGGACTTAGCTCTTCACAGCATTACAGTGATCAAAGACAATTTTAAAACACTTTCTTTTTGAAATTTTTATTTATTATTTTTGTACAAATGATTTTTTATACATTACTAAAATATTCTTGTTAAGAGTAAACATAATGCCCCACAAATATAGACCCTCATGAACAATAAAGTAAATGAAAGAGAAAATTAAAATTAAAATTTAATAATAATAATAATAATAATAATAATAATAATAATAATAATAATAATAATAATAAAGACAGCCAGGTGGCAAAGTGGATGGAGTACTGGCCCTGGAGCCAGGAGCACCTGGGTCCAAATCCGACCTCAGACACCCAACAATCACCCAGGTATGTGACCCTGTGAAAGCCACCCCAACCCCATTGCCCTGCAAAAAAGAAAAAAAACCAAAATAAAATAAAATAATAATAATAATGATGATGATGATGATGATGATGATAGTAAGGGTGGCCAGGTGGCCCAGTGGATAGAGCACCAGGCCTGGAGAAAGGAGCACCTGGGCCCAAATCTGGCTTCAGACACCCAACAATCACCCAGCTGTGTGGCCCCAGGCAAGACACCCAACCCTATTTGCCCTGCAACTCCCTTATAATAATAATAATAGTAATAATAATAATAATAAATTAATTAACAATTAATAATAATAAATGTGCTTCACTCTGTGTTCCAACACCTCCAGCTCTATTGCAGATGGATCACATTCTTTATGATGAGTCCATCACAAAAGCTACTTCCATATTTTTCCACTGTTGCCATTGCTGATGGCAACTCCCTCCATTCGTACTTCCCTACCATACACTATATTTTCTCTCTGCTTTCACTCTGTCCCTCTTCTTAAATGTGCTGTTGGGTAGCTGAGTGGTGCAGCAGACAGATCACTGGCCCTGGGGCCAAGAAACCCCAAGCTCACATACCCCCCCCCCTTAGGCCCAACAACCACACAGCCCTGTAGTCCTGCACAGGCCATCTAATCCCAGTCCCTTGCAAGAAGTAAAAAAGGAAAATGTATTATATCTGACCATTCTCCCCCATGGTCCATCCTCTCCTCCATCACTCACATCCCCCCTTTCCTCCTGTCCCCCTTCTCTCCTTCTTACTACAGATGTCTATACCCCATTGAGTATATATGCTGTTTCCTCTCCGAGCCACCTCTGATAAGAGCGAAGGTTCCCTCATTCCCCTTGCCTTCCCCCCCCTTCTAAATCATTGCAATAGCTAATTGTAATATAAAAAATTTTATTATATGAAATGTCTTAGCCTATTCCACCTCTCCTTTCTCTTACTGCCATTACATTTACCTTTTAGCCATTGACTCCATTTTTACAATGTATTATATCTTCAAATTCAGCTCTCTCCTGTGCTTCATCTATAAAAGCTCCTTCTACCTGCTCTATTAAATGAGAAGTTTCTCATGAATATTATCAGTATCATTTTTCTAAGCAGGAATACATGTAGTTCGTCATCATTAAGTCTCTCAAATTTTACTCTTCTCCTCCACTCTATGCTTCACCTGAGTTCTGTATTTGAAGATCAAACTTTCTGTTCAGCTCTGGCCATTTCAACAGGAACATTTGAAATTCCCCTGGTTCATTGAAAGTCCATATTTTTCCCTGGAAGAGGATGTTCAGTTTTGCTGGGTAGTTGATTCTTGGCTGCATTCCAAGCTCTTTTGACCTCCAGAATATTATATTCCAAGCCCTACCAGCTTTTAATGTAGTTGCTGCCAAGTCCTGTGTGAGCCTGACTGCAGCTCCATGATATTCGAATTGTGTCCTTCTGGCTGCTTGTAATATTTTCTCTTTGACTTGAGAGTTCTGGAACTTGGCTATAATATTCCTGGGGGTTGTTTTTTTTTTTGGATCTCTCTAGGGGAGATCAGTGGATTCTCTCCATTTCTATTTTTGCCCTCTGCTTCTAGAATATCTGGGCAATTTTTCTGTAGGAATTCCTTTTAAAATGATGTTCTTTTCCTGATCATGACTTTTAGGTATCCCAATAATTTTAAAATTATCTTTCCTGAATCTGTTTCCCAGCTCAGTTGTTTTGTTTTTTGTTTTTTTAGATTTTTCAAGGCAATGGGGTTATGTGGCTTGCCCAAGACCACACAGCTAGGTAATTACTAAGTGTCTGAGGTTGGATTTGAACCCAAGTATTCCTGACTCCAAGGCCGGTGTTGTATCCACTGCGCCACCTAGCTGCCCTCAGTTGTTTTTTCAATGAGATGTTTCACATTTTCTTCTAATTTTTCATTCTTTTGGTTTTGAAGTATTGTGTCTTGATTTCTCATAAAGTCAGCTGCTTCTGTCAGTTCCATTCTACATCTGAAGGATTTGTTTTCCTCAGAGAGAGCTTTCTTATTTTTTTTTCCATCTGGCCAATTCTGCTTTTATTTTTTTTTATTTTTTAGTTTTTTTAGTTTTTGCTAGGCAATGGGGTTAAGTGGCTTGCCTAAGGCCACACAGCTAGGTAATTATTAAGTGTCTGAGGTCACATTTGAACTCAGGTCCTACTGAGTCCAGGGCCAGTGCTCTATCACACTGTGCCACCTAGCCGCCCCTCCCAATTCTGCTTTTTAAAGCATTCTTCTCCTCAATAACTTTTTGAACTGTTTTATCCATTTGACCTATGCTGGTTTTTAGCATGTTATTTTCTTCAGCATTTTTTTTTGGATCTCCTTGACTAAGTTGCTGACTTCTTTTTCATGTTTTTCCTGCATCTCTCTCATTTCTTTCCCCAATTTTTCCTCTCTCTCCCTCACTTGATTTTCAAAATCTTTTTTGAGCTTTGTCATAGCCTGAGCCCAATTTCTATTTTTTCTTGTAGTCTTTAGATGCAGGAGATTGTACTTCCTCATCTTCAGATTGAGTATTTTGATCCTTCTTGTGATCATAGACAATATATTTCTCAATAGTGTTCCTTTTTTTTTCTCTGTTTACTCATTTACCCAGCCTGTGCCTGTTTTGGGGGTGCTTCCTGAGCTTTTGAGTATTATTGGGACTCCCACCCACAAGGATCTCCATATGTGAAGCTCTGTCTTCCCTCCTGGTCTGTGAATGAACACAAGTGTACCCCTCAGCCACGGGGCTGAGGTGGGGGGTGCCCTTACTATTCAACTGGGGGCCTAGACTGTGATCAGGATCTGAATGTGGTCAGAACCCCAGAGTCCTGTTCCAGGTATAGAGGACAGAACTTGGAAGTCTCTCTCCTCTCCCCTCCCTTTGGTAAGCTTGCCTGCTTCAGGTTCCTGGATCTGGACTGTGGGCCATGCTACTCACTGAGTGCCCTGAGGGCTGAGTGTGCTCTCTCTGGCAGGGGTCCCCCCCACTGATCTTTCAAGTTGTGCCTCTCTAGGGTGTAGATCAGGAAACTGCCCCTCCCCTGCCCTGAGCTGCAGCTCCCAGGTGCCCTGGGGCTGCCTCCTGGAGGCTGAGGTTCCTTCACTCTGGTGGGTTGCCCCCTCCAACCCCGTGGAGTGGAGATTTTCCACTATTTTCCAGGTTACCTTGGGTTGGAGAATTGCCTCACTGGATCCCTCTGTGGGTTCTGTCTCTTGAAAATTTAGAGTCCTCATTTTATAAGTTTTGAAATATTAGAAAGAGAGAGCACCTAAGAGAGGATCTTCTCCTGTCCACATTTTGGCTCCACCCCTTAAAGACTTTCAATGAACAATGGCATTCAAATTCAGAGAAAGAATGATGGAATCTTAATGTAGATCAAAGCATATTATTTTCACTTTTTTAAATTTGTTTTTTACTTTTTCCTTCTCATGGTTTTCCCCTTTTTGTTCTGATTCTTCTTCAGTGTGACTACTATGAAAATATGTATTAAAAATTGTACATGTATAATTTATATCAGATTACTTGCTATCCAAGAGTGGGAGAAGGGAAAAAACTTTATAAACATGAATGTTGAAAATTATCTTTACATATAATTGGAAAAATAAAAAATTATCTGTTAATATCCTCTGATTATTTATAAATTGGTAAATAGGTCTTTTTAAGAAATTAGCTCAGTTTCTTTTTTAAGAAATGAGAACTTTATCAGAGAAAGAAGTTATAAAAAATTTCCCCCATTTCTTATTCCTCTTTTAATTTTGGCTACAGTAGTTTTGTTACTGTAAAAACTTTTTACTTTCATTTAATCAAAATTATCCACATTATGTCCCATGATCCTTCTCTTTCTCTTGTTTGGTCCATAGATCTGACAGGTAATTTTTTCCACACTTTTTTAATCTGCTAATGGATTTCATATGTCTAAATTATGTACCCATTTTGATCTTATGTTGGTATATGATGAAATATTGGTCTATGCCTAGTTTTTTGCCAGACTACTGTTCAGTTTGTCCAACAGTTTTTGTTTAATAATGAGTTCTTGTCCCTAAAATTTGGATATTTAGGTTTATCAAACACTAGATTACTTTTATTATTCACTTTAATGTATGCCTAATCTATTCCTTTGATCAACCAGACTATTTCTTAACCAGTAATAGATTATTTTGTTAATTAACACTTTATGATCTAGTTTGAAATCTGGTTCTACTAGACTGCCTTCACTTTTTTTAAACACTGATTCCCTTGATATTCATGTTTTTTTGTTTTTCCAGATAAATTTTGCTACTATTTCCCCTAGTGCCATAAAATAATTCTTTAATCATTTGAATGCTATGGGTCTGAATAAGTAAATTACTTTAAATAGAGGTGCCATTTTTTTTATGTTAGCTTGACCTCCTCATGAGCAATTATTATTTCTCCAATTATTAAATTTGTCTTTGTGTGTAATACATTTTGTAATTGTGTTCATATAATTCCCGTAGGTTGACTCCCAACTATTTTATAGGCAGGTATAGTAGGGCAGTAGGATGACTCCCAATTATTTTATATTGTCTTTGTTATTTTAAGTGGAATTTCCCTTTCTATTTCTTCCTAATAGACTTTTTTGGTAATATATAGAAATGTTGATGATTTACATGGATTTATTTTATCCTGCAATTATTTAAAAGTTATAATTTTGACTGTTTTTTTTTGCTGCTTCTTCAGGATATCTATTGATATTAGTTGTTTTTAAATGTTTGGCAAAATTTATTTGTAAATCCATCTGATCCTGGGGATTTTTCTTAGGAAGGCCATTTATGACTTGTTGAATTCATTTCTCTAATATAAGAGTTTTTTAAGTTAATAATTTGAGGAAGATAAAGCTGAGAGAAAATTTAGTGACTTCACCCTTGTCTTGCAGTTACTTAATAGGAAAGCCAGGACTTGAGCCTACACAAGTCAATGAATTAAAATTCATGATAAAGCATTTTGGTAAGTACTTACTATAGAACTGATACAAATTAAGCTCTGGGGATATAAACAGAAACAAAGAAGACAATCCTTTCTTGAAAAATAGATGAAAATCCCCATAGGGGAGTGAAACCTAGGAAAGAGTATCCTGAACGGGGAATTCATGAAATAATGACTGGTGACTGACATGTCCCTTTCAGTAAGGGTTCTTGTCCTTTGATATCAAAGAAGACTAAAATGTCATCACTGTGTTTTAGACAAATGACTGTATGTCTGACTGTGGCTGCTCAGACCAACGTGAGCCAGGAATGCTCTACCACAAGTTTGACACAAATAGATCAAGTGAACATCTGGGGTGGGTATTCTAAACTTATGAATGTAAAACTCCTTTGAGCTGCTTCATTTCTGCCTTCCTCATCGAATGCAGCACCCTCAATGATGAGGGAATGCCATGCTGGGTGATCCTGTACCAGTGTCTCCAATATTGTACAATCAATTTTAAAGTTCTTCAATGAGATCTTCAGGGTGTCTCAGTGCTGCTTCTTCTGACCTCCCTGTGAGTGTTTGCCCTGTGTGAGTTCTCTATAAAATAGTGGGTTTTTTTTGTCAGGGTATGACTGGCATTCTAACAACATGTACAGCCCATCATAGTTGCACTCTTTGTAGTATTGTTGGAATGCTAGGCAGTTTAGCTTGAGACAGGACCTCAGTGTCTGGTATCTTCTCCTGTCAGGTGAGCTTCAGAATCTTCCTAAGACAATTTAAATGAAGCAATTCAGTTTCCTGACATGGTGCTGATAGATTGTTCAGGTTTCACAGGTATGTAGCAATCAGGTCAACACAATGACTCTGTAAACCTTCAGTATGGTAGTCAGTCTAATACCTCTTCTTTCCCATACTTTCTTTCATAGCCTCCCAAATACTAAGCTAGCTCTGTAATGCCTGGGTCAACCTCATTGTTAATGGGTACCTCTTTGGAAAGGACACTGCCAAGGTTAGTGAACTTGTCCCCAGCGTTCAAAACTTCTCCATTTGTTGTAATCAATGGTTGCACTTATGGTTGATGTGTGATGGCTGATGGAGCAGCTGTGTTTTCTTTTTAGGTTTTTTTGGCAAGGCAATGGGGTTAAGTGGCTTGCCCAAGGCCACACAGCTAGGTAATTATTAAGTGTCTGAGGTCGTATTTGAACTCAAGTACTCCTGACTCCAGGGCCAGTCTATCCTCTGCGCTACCTAGCCGCCCCAGCTGTGTTTTCTTGATGCTAATTGTTAGACCAAAATTAGCACAAGCAGCAAAGACTCAATCCATACTTTGCTACATCTCAGCTTTAGAGGCTGTATTGAGTGCACAATCATCTGCAAACAGAAGATTATGCATCAATACTCCCTCAACTTTGGCCTTAACTTGTAGCCTTTTCAAATGGAAGAATTTACCATCAGTGTGGTAGCTGACCTAGTGACCATGTTCATTCTCAGTGAAGGCATTTGACTGAAAACATCATGCTAAAAAACATGGGAGCAAGGATGCATCCTTGTTTCTCCACTGGTGAATGGGAAATCTTGAGAGCATTGTCCACCTTCTAGAACTTGAGCATGCATGCCATCATGAAATTGATGTACAATACTGATGAACTTCTCCTGGCAACCAAATTTTGACAAAATTTTCCATAAATCCTTGCTTCTAACAGTATCAAAGGCATTGATCATCTCTACAAATGTTGTATATAGATCTCTGTTCTATTCCTGGCATTTTTCCTGTAATTGTCAGGCAGAAAACATCATATTGACTGTTCCTCGACCCTTTCTGATGTCACACTGTCTCTCAGAAAGGTTACCATCTTCCAGGTGAAGGATCAGGCTATTTTGAAGGACTATAGCAAGAATCTCACCAGCAATGACTAAAAAAGAAATACCCCAGTGATTGTCACAGGACAATCTATTCCCTTTACCTTTATCAAGATGGACAATTCATCCTTGAATTCTTGGGGGATAACCTCTTCATACCATATAACCTGGAAAATTACAGTTTTGGGATGAGCAATGGAGCTCCAACTTTGTAGATATCAGCTGCAATAAGATCAACACTAAATGCTTTGTCACTTGAAAGGAGTCTAATAGTATTCAAAAACTTCTTCAGTTGGAACTTCAGCTAAGAACTGATTGTAATTTGAGGTAAATGGTTATTGACTTCTGCATTGAATGATGACAATCTGTTAAGAACACAATAGAAGTGTTCAGCTCATCTCTCTAGTATCATGTCCCTATCTTAATCAATGTGGATCCATCAGCACTGAGAAATTGAGATGCACCATATGTTTTTTGCTCATAAATAGCCTTCAGGGTATCATAAAAACATTTTGGTTTGTTACTATCTGCATAAAATTGAATTTTATCCCCCCTCTTACTGAGCCAAGTATCCTGCATCTCTCTAAGCTTCATTTATACTTTACTTTTGATGGGATTAAATGCTGTCTTCTTAGAAATGGATGAACTATCCTGCTGGCATACCCTGTGGAGTTCTCATTTTTCATTTAGCAGCTTCTGCATTTATCCATTACTTTCATCAAACCAGTCTTGTGGTTTTCAAATGTTCTTACCCCAATAAACAAATGCAGTGTTGTACACCAGATCTCTGAAAGCTGCCCACTCTTTTTCTGTTCTGTTGTCAATTGTGTTTTGGCTCAGTTTTTTTCTCCAAGTTAGCAACAAACTGTGCCCATTCAGAGAGACACTCTAATCTCTTGACATTAATTCTTCTAGTATTCATTTTTCCTTTGGGCTGCTGCTTTGGTTGAATGTGAATATTTAGGTTAGAAAGAATGAGTCATGGCATAGTGGATAAAGCACCGGCCTTGGAGTCAGGAGTACCTGGGTTCAAATCTGGTCTCAGACACTTAGTAATTACCTAGCTGTGTGGCCTTGAGCAAGCCACTTAACCCCATTTGCCTTGCAAAAAAAACTTAAAAAAAAAAAGAAAGAAAGAATGAGTCTGTGATCAGTCCAGCACTCTGCACCACACATTGCCTTTGTCACTCTTCACATCCTGTCTGTTGCTTCTCCTTTCAAGCATATAGTCCAACAGATGCCAATGTTTGCTACAAGGGCACATCCAAGAAGCTTTATTGCATTTTGGCAGTGAAAGACAGTTTTTGTGATAAGAGGATCATGAGATATGCAAGTCTTCAGTAGAAGGTGACCATTGCTGTTGCTGTTTAAAACTCCATTCCTCCTAAGGACTCCCTGCCATGTCTGATAATCAGATCCTACTCTAGCATTAAAGTATTTTAATACCCAGAATTTATAAAATTTTACAAATATATTAATTAATTAAAAGTAAATTAAAATAAATAATTAAAAATATTAAATAAATATAGATAAAATTTATACAATTTTAAAACCTAGAATTATAAGCTTGTCCTTTTTTGGTACCTTGATAAGGGTCTCCAGGTCTTCATAAAATTTTTCTTTAATTTCATCAGTGTTCATCATGGTGGGAGTTCATCATGGGCAACTGATGATAGTGGCGTGATATTTTCCTATGATAATCTCATTGTCACAAGCCTGTCATTCACTCCTTTTGGTAGGCATTCAAGAACAATGACTAGATTAGTTTTCAATGCAAAACCTACCCCAATTTCATAGCATTTCCTTTCACTGCAGCCACCCCAGAAAAACATGTATCCAGCTCTGACTTCAGTAAGCTGGCCTTTGTTTGCCAGCCTTGTTTCATTAAGGGTAGTTATTTGGATAACATAGCTGCTGAGTTCTCTTGCAACAAGAGCTGTTCATCTTTTAGGTCAATTGGTTCTTGTGTTAAATGAGTGTTTGTACATTCTATGCACTGATAGTGAGTGGAATCTTCTTTGAAGAAGTTTTTGTGGATTCTTTTGTGTCTTGACTTCACTGTGGGATTCCTTACCTGCCATGGTAATCAGACCAGGGTTGGGTAAGCAGATAATTTTTAGGGCACCTTTTCTAGTCCCTTCCTCACATCAAGAGGTGAGCAGTGTGATCCTTAAAAGGACTGCTCAGTCACCTAGGGGCTGCTGAATCCCACTGCTACTTTCAGTGAGGAAATGACCCCATGGCTCTGGGCCACCTGTGTCCAGGTTGTGACTATAACTCCCATTGTATCTGCACCCGCTGCTTCATCACTTGCCTGTTGCCACAGGACTTTGAGGAATGGTAAAGTATGGGTGATGTTTTTTGTTGCATGTGAAAATTTGATTTAAGTGAGGAGAAGCTACATGAAGTCAGTGGCCTCTATCTCTCTTCCAAAGTAATAATGATTCAGCATAGCAAGACAGAATCAAGACAACTGGTGATGACTCTAGATGCTGTGGATGACCTTGGCCTCCTTGATGTCTAACCAAGCACTAAGCACTCCACAGCACCTGCTTCAGCTGGGTTCATGGCTGTTGGAATGAATTGTTCTCCTCTGCCCATTCCACCAGTGGAAGACTTCACATGCTTGGAGTAGGCTCCCCCCCCCCACTACTCATCATTGAGTTTAAAAGTCCCTTGATTACCCTCAACCTGGTTTAGCTGGCCTGCCAAAACATAGCTGCTGTGCATGCTATAACTTCTTGGAGCCATAGGTGAGAGTTAGGTGGCTCAGATGGACATCAAAAGGTGAACAGCCCTGAAAAGGACTTGATAACCCTCACACCAAGATACTAGTCTTCCTTGAACACGTAGTTAGGTGGTGCAGTGGATAGAGTAAGGAGTCAGGAGGAAGGGAGTTTAAATCCAGCCTCACTTATTACATATTAGCTGTGTGACCTTGGGTAAGTCACTTTACCTTCTGTGCCTTGGATGCAGGGCCATCTGCAGTCATCCTGACCATATCTGGCCACTGAATCCAGATGGTTCTAGAGGAGAAAGTGAGGTTGGTGATTTAGCATAGTGCTCCCTCACTCAAATCCAATTCAAGTGTTTGTCATGGCATCACCTCCTGATGTCATGGTCTTCGAGAATGAAGGACAAACATTAGCCTATTAGGAGGACAACTAGCTGGTGTAGTGGATAGAGTAGTGGTCTTGGAGTCAGGAGGATATGAGTTCAAATTCAACCTCAGATGCTCTCCAGTAAGAGTAGTGCTTTTTTAATTAGTCTTCTCAGACCTGGAGTTGAAAAGATAGAGGGGGGAAGGTATCCATCCATTCATTGGGATGAGAGCAGATGAAGGGTTTGAGTCCCTATAGGATTAGGTGAATGCTCACCAATCAGAAGCCCAGAGTTCTATACTGGGGCTTGAGTCCATATCAGAAGTGGAGGCTGGAGCTCAGGACAATAACAGACTTAAGGCCAATTAGTAGTATGGTAGGTCTGGGTTTCAGAAAAATATAGTGAATACTCTAGTAAAATGAATAAAAATGTTGGTTTTAGTGAATTAAATGAGATTTGAAGCAAAGTTAACTTGTGTGTTGGTTTGTCTCAAGTTCCCTTGGCAGAAGTTAGGATCCTGGGGCAGCTAGGTGGCACAGTAGATAGAGCACTGGCCCTGGAGTCAGGAGGACCTGAGTTTAAATCTGACCCCAGACCCTTAATAATTACCTAGATGTGTGACCTTGGGCAAGGCACTTAACCCCACTGTCTTGCAACCCCCCCCAAAAAAGAAGTTAGGGTCCATAGATAGAGATTGTTTGTAGGATGTTAAGACATCTTCAGTGGTTTTATTGGTTTTCCCTGATTTTTTTTGTTCACTTTTATTTTAAACATTTTTTATCTTAGGGAAGTTTTAGTTTTAGGGGAGAGTGAGTGGGTAGAAAAGAAAATCTAGATGTTGCAAAAAACCCATTTTTTAATAAGTGGAGCCAAACACCAACCTGTGGTTATAGGGTAAAGCAAACATGATTTGTTTTTTTATTCTTTAATATAAAGTTGTATTAAGAAAAAGTTAACTTGTGATTTGCATGTGGACTTGAGACTTTGTCAAATTGCCAATTCATTGGAATTTAATAAGCATTTATTTAATGCCTACTATGTTCCAGGCACAATGCTTGTTATAGGTATACCTCTACCCTCTTAGTTTAGTTTCGTTGTAAAGTTAGATGTGAGAATGAAATGAGTTACTCACAAGTCACTGATCTACTTTGCTCTAACATAGCAAGTATATACCATAAGGATAGAGCTATGCTTAGGATCTCTGGACTTGAGGCTTCCTCTCCCTACACTGCTGGAAACATGGTCTCAAGTACCCAGAGTCTGGGAGACTTTTGCATGGAGGCTTTTTATGCCTCTTCACTAGGAAAAAAGAATTAGGAAAACTAGAATCAATTAGGTATCATGAAGGAAGGAAGGAAGTCATGCCAGGGAAGCTGAGGACAAAGGGAATTTCATTAGAAAAATCATTGCTCTGATCACAGTGCTTATACATTTTAAAAACAAAACAAAACAAAAACAAAGCAAAACCTCCAGTATAGAAAAAGGCAGGGTTTCTCAGTAGACAGTATACTGGACTTTGAATCAGAATGTCCTGTATCAAAATTCTGCTTCTGTTTCTTCTTAGAAGACTATGGATATGACACTTGAATTCAATGATTTTCAGTTTTCTCTTCTACACCTCCTTGACTATATCATATGGCTTCTAAACAATCTAAGCAATCTCTGCGCCTTCCTTTCCCTTCTAAAGAAGGTACTCTAAATAGCAGTAATGGACAGTTTGCTTGAAAGACTTTTGCATGAAAAAATTCCCTCCAAACTTCAACTCTGAAAGTTTAAAGGTAATGAAATTCATCATGAACCAATGAATTTTAAAAATACTTCAGAGTTTCTTAATTTCAAAATGACAATGATAATGTCTATCTTCTACTCCAAAGTTATTCATTTTTGTAAATTTAAAGTAGAGCAGACATCCTTGACCTAAAGGGATTCTAGTTATCTATTCAAATACTGCTTAAACACAATCTGATAAATTCTGACTCAGTAATCTGTTGATTCTTCATCTTATCAGTAATATTTCTATTTGTTCCTTTACACAGTAAACATCCCCTACTCAAGTTAGAGAAGAAGCTCAGTTGCCCTGATCTTTGTTACACATTTGCCAAATGATAAACTCAACTTAATTCTAGCTTCTGACTATTAAATTTGTTAAAGAAGGATTTTTCAAAATATTATTCAGGGAATTTAAAGCAGCATTACTTCAAGCATTTGTCATTAAAATATATTCTTTGGAATCTAGAAGACTGACAATGGGCAACATAAAAAAACCAAACCAAACCCTGGATGATTTAGGAATAAGACTATCTTATTTCTCCTTTATAGAAGCATTCTAAAAATATACAGGAAATGACCACTCAATTTCAGTGTTTGAAACACAATGGAAGTTTGATAGCTACATTTTGACTAACTAAACTCCAGGTCTGTCCAGGTTTTTAGTTTCATTTATGTCTCTATTTTTCTTGGTCAACTGTGTCCATGACAGCTTTCTATAATTTCTTTCTGGTTCACATTAGATAACCAAAGACTGAGGTATTTTTGACTACAAATCACATGAATTACAACTGTCAGATTTCCTTCTACTGTCTCTAAAGGTGCAGTTTGATATGAGCTGGATATTCCTTATTAAATTGCACTTTCACTTATGTCTCCATTTATCTTTGGGGTAATTGTGTTCATTATGGTTATCTATGACTTTTCTTCTGTTTAAATAAGTAATGGGTCTTATATGTCCCTGGCTCATCCTACTTCAACAGTTTAACGGTTTTTAAAGTTAGTGCCTTAAATGATCTTACTTATATGTTTTCTCCTTTATTTATCTTCTTGATTACCTATCTTTTCAGCTTTGGACATGTGTAACCCCAATGCCAGGACTGAGAGAGGCCCCAAGTAAATTTTTTTGCAAGTCTTTATCTGAATAAATAATTTGATAAAATATATTACAAAATTCAAGGAAAGAAAATCCATACATTTGCTTTGTCCAAAACTATCTAATTTGGCACCTTGAATTCATCATTGCTTTGCTATGAGATGGGTAGAATGCTTCCTTCTCAGTGTTCTGGAGTTGTGGTCTGTCATTGAATTGATCAGAATTCCTAAATCTTACAAAGTTCCTTTTCTTTACAATGTTGTTTTCGAATACATGGTTGTAGTTCTTTTCAGTTGACTCTCTGAAACAATTTGCATAAGTCTTCACCAACTTTCTCTGAAACTATGCCTTTGTTCTTTTCTTAAGACTTAATGATATTCCATTACATTCATAAGCAATGATTTGCTTTAAATTTTATTTAAAAATTAACAAGCTTTTATTTTTCTCACTCCTACTTATTTCCATCCCAATTTTTTTTAAAAACAGGATAAATAAAACCAGTATAACAAATAATGTAATCATAATTAAAATAAATTCCCACATTGGCAGTATTTAATATCCTTTGTCATCTGTCCACCAGAACCATGGTTAGTCATTGTATAGAGTTCTTAAACTTTTCAAAAGTGTTTGACTTTATAATGTTGTTATTGTACTGTTGTGTTTTCCTAGTTCTCCTTACTTCCCTTTACATCAATTCGTATAAGTCTTCACAGGTTTTTCTGAGCCAACTTTTTATTATTTTTTATGACACAGTAATATTCCAAAATAATCATATATCACAATCTGTTCTGTCTTCTACTGTCTCTAAAGGTGCCTGTTGCTATTACTGTTCAATCATATCAGTCATCTGATTTGTGACCCCATTTGGGGTTTTTTTTTTTTTTGGCAGATGCTGAAGTGGTTTGCTATTTCCTTCTCTAACTTGTTTTTCAGATGAGGAAACTGAGACAAACAGTATTAAGTGACTTGCACTTAATTATTAATGATTACACAACTATTAAGTGTCTGAGTTGAATCTGAACTCAATTCTTCTTGCCTCCAAGTTTGGTACTCTTCCCATTGCACCTTAGCTGCTCTTGTTTGAACTGTCACCAGTTTACAGGCACCTATTTGGTTTCTAGTTCTTAGCCACCTCAAAAAGAGTTGCTATAAATATTTTTTTACATATGGATCTTTTTTTCTGTTTCTTTGATATTTTAGGCATACAGGTCTGATAGCAGGATTGCTACATCAAGTGAGATGTAGAGTTTAAGTGATTTTTCTGGACATAATTCCAATAATTTTCCAAAATGACTAAACTAATTCTCATCTCCACCAACAATGCATTAATGCTGTTCTGTAGCCCCTGTAGCATTTATAATTTTCCTTTTCTGTCAACTTTGTCAATCTGATATATGTGAGGTAGATCCTCAGAGTTGGTTTATTTTACATTTACCTAATTCTTAGTGAGTGAGTGCAGTTTTTCATATGACTATTGATAGCATTGATTGTATTTACCTGGTTAAATAGTACTGGGGTTTACTGGCTAATGATATTGGGTTAGTTATCAATTGCAATCAATATTGAAATTAATAGTAGAATGGGGGCTCAAGATGGTAGAATAGTGGAACCTCCAGGAGATTCTTATTAGCTAGTCATTTGCCATATGATTACTCACAATTTTGATTTTTTTGAGATCTTAATGCTATATGATTTGCAAACAGCACTATCAGGAGAATAGTGTTAAAAGAGAAGTGTTTTTGGTATCAGAAAATAGTAAGGCAGCACTTAAAGTTCTATATTACTTCCTAATGACAATTCTTGCTCTCTTCCTCTGCCTCTTCTCTTTTTTCTTTTTCTTTTTCTTTTTTGTTTTTTGCAAGGCAAAAGTGACTTGCCCGAGGTCACACAGCTAGGTAATTATTAAATATCTGAGACCGAATTTGAACTCAAGTCCCCCTGGTGTTCTCTTCACTGTGCCACCTAGCTGAACCTACTCTGCCTCTTCTCAATAATAATAACAGTTGACACTTACATTGTACTTTTTAAAGCATTTTTACATAATGTATCTTGTTTGGCCTAATGACCTGCTTGTAGGAATTATCTACATTTTGCTTATGAGAAAACTTAAATCTATAGAGCATGCTCCTAGTCACACAATTAGTAACTAGGTTTCATCTGACTTCAAGTTATATTTCTTTCTTCTTTACAACAATGCTTTCTGGATCTGGTTCTTGGTTTGCCTGTGGCATATTTCCTAAGTTAAAGTACTAAATCAAGTTAAATCAACAGATACTAAGGGCCAGGCCTATATATAACCTATATATTTGGATTATATTCCTTGGGAATATAAATGCAAGCAAAGTCAAAGACAGATTCCTGCCCTCACGCAGCTTGCATTCCAACAGGGAAAGACAACACAAAAAAGGGAACTGGTAAGGTTTTGTTTTTTTTTTTTTGCAGGGTTGCCTGAAATTTTACCTGCATAAGGTCATAGGGTAACATCAATGGGAAAAGGAAGCTACTAGGCAGAGGAAAAAGGCAGGTAAGGGATAGTGGCTAATTCCAGAGAATGAATATTGGATTATCATCAGTGTGTGCTACAATCTAGACAATACCTATTCTTCATCCATTTGATTTTTCTTCATGAATTAAAGATTTCAAAATTTTGAGTAGTCTTACATCTCACTGACAAAATACTAAAAAAATTCTGATGTAATCAGCATAATGAATTCTGCAACAAAGAACATCTAGAGGACCTCACCAAGTAAAAGGAATTCTTAAGACATTTGATACTTTGTTCTCTTTCTAACAGTTTTGGCTTCCTATCATATCTATTCTTTTTAAACTGAAGAAAATAGGTAAGTGTACTTACTCCAATGTTTTAATTCTTAACTTTAGTTTGATTAAATACTCAAGAAGTGTGTAAAATGAAAAATGAGGTTACTAAAGGTTAATGTTTTAATGCTTTTAAATAACTATTATCTCTGTAGCTGCATCTTATCAAAATATATATGATTCATTCTGGCAGGACGTGAGCAGGCTGAAAAGGGATAATAACTTTGCTTTTCTGAAAAGAAACAAAACACATGGAATTTTAGATAATTATGTTTTCAGAAAAGGGATGTGATTTAAAAAACTGCTAGAAGGGATTATCAATAAGACAAAAATATTTTTTTAAAGGTCTTTTCAGTTTCTATGAGCTTATACAAATCCTTAACCTCTCTGAGTTCAGTTAATTTAGCTATACAGTGAGGATAATAATGCTTGCACTACTTGTCTTTAAGGGATATGTGTGAGTCAAATGAGATAATAAATATGAACATGATTTTTAAATTTAAAGAAAATGTGATCTATAAATGTATCTCAACTGGAATCTGAGATAATGGACTTTAGAAAAGTCTGTCACTGTCCTTTATTCAGTGAAAATGATAATTCCTAGAAAAGTCTACATAAATATTCACTTCCATGAACTTCCTTAGTATTAATGAAGTTGGTACTTTGGGGGTGAGCTTGGATTTGAATAGTGAAAGAATTTATTTTTTTCTTAAATTAATTAATTAATTTTCATCCATTTGTACGTGGCTATTTCCAAGTTACAAAGTTTCCCCCCACCCTCTTTTCCCACCCCCCTCCCCTAAGTTGGGAACAGTCAGGTTAGCATTTTACATATATATTTTGTTAAAACATATTTTCAAATTGGTAATTTTTGGCACAAGGAATTAGGATTAAGGGAAAGAGATACATAAGAAATAATTTTTATAAAGTGTTCATCAGATTTGATAGGGGTACTTTTTTCTGCATGTTTTGTTTTGTTTTATTTTTTTCTCTAGCTGGGTATAATATAGTCCATAATCTGTCAAATACAATTGTCCTAGCTCTCTGGACTGCCGAAAGGGATTGCTTCCATCAAGGTTGTTCATCTCCTAAGGTTGATGTGCAAATTGTTCTCTTGTTTCTACTCCCTTCACTCAGCATTAGATCCCATAAGTTATTCCTTGCTTCTCTAGAGTCCAACCACTTATTGTTTCTTATAGAACAATAATATTCCATAGTATTCATGGCTAACTTGTTTGATAGGCATCCCCTTAATTTCCAATTCTTTGCCACTACAAAAAGAGCTGCTATGAATATTTTGGAACATGTAGGACTTTTTCCATTGTTTACAATTTCTTCTAGATATAGTCCTAGAATTGGAATTGCTGCATCAAGGGTATGAACAGTTTTATTGCTCTTTGGATATAGTTCTATATTGCTGTCCAGAAAGGTTGGATCTGCTCACAACTCTACTAGCAATGCATCAATGTCCCAATCCTCCCACATCCTCTCCAACATTGATCATTTTCCCTTTTTCTCATCTGGGCTAATCTAATAGGCGTGAGATGATACCTCATTGTTTTTTTTTTATTTGCATTTCTCTAATCAAAGTGATTTGGAGCATTTTTTTCATTTGCTTATATATAGATTTAATTTCTTCATTTGAAAACTGTCTGTTCATATCCTTTGACCATTTATTAATTGGGAAATGACTTGTGACCTTATAAATTTGATGCAATTCTCTATATATTTTAGAAATGAAACCTTTATCAGAACTCCTGGTTATGAAGATTGTTTCCCAGCTTTCTGCTTTCTTCTAATTTTGGTGACATTAATTTTATTAGTGCAAAAACTTTTAATATAGTCAAAATCATTCATTTTGCAGTTTATAATGTGTGCTAATTCTTGTTTGGTCATAAATTTATCCCTTTTTCATAGATGAAATAGATTATTTTGGGGTCTATTAATTTGTCTATGGTATTGCTCTTTTTGTCTAAATCCTGTATACCCATTTTGACCTTATTTTGGTATAGATGTGGATCTTTTTAAATTAATTTTTATTAAAGATATTATTTGAGTTTTAACATTTTCCCCCCATCTTACTTCCCTCCCCCAGCCCCCCACGGAAAGCAATCTGTCAGTCTTAACTTTGTTTCCAAATTGGGAGAGAATTGGATGAGAGAGAAATTATATCCTTAAGGAAGAATCACAAAGTATAACAGATAGCAAGATCAGACAATAAGATAACAGTTTTTTTCCCTAAATTAAAGGTAGTAGTCCTTGGACTTTGTTCAAACTCCATGGTTCTTCATCTGGATGCAGATGGTATTCTCCATTGCAGACAGCCCCAAATTGTCCCTGATTGTTGCACTGATGGAATGAGCAAGTCCTTCAAGGTTGATCATCACTCCCATGTTGTGTTTTTCTGGTTCTGCTCATCTCACTCAGCAACAGATGTGGATCTTTGACTAAGTTTTGCCATTCTATTTTCCAATTTTTCCAACAATTTTTGTGAAATAGTGAGTTCTTATCCCAGAAGCTGATATCTTTTGGTTTGTCAGTAGTAGATTGCTATAGTCATTTACTGCATTTTCTTTTGAATCTATCCTAAACCACTAATCTATTACTCCATTTCTTAACCAGTACCAGGCAGTTTTGATGACTGCTGCTGTATAGTATAGTTTTAGATCTGGTAGAGCTAAGCCATCTTCCTTTACAATTTTTTTCATCAGTTTCCTTGCTATTTTTGACCTTTTGTTACTCCAGATGAATTTTGTTACTATTTTTTTCTAGCTCAGTTAAGTATTTATTTGATAGTTTGATTGGTATGGCACTGAATAAATCATTTAATTTTGGTAGAATTGTCATTTTCATTATATTAGCTCTCCCTAACCATGAGCTTTTGACATTTTTCCAATTATTTAGATCTGACTTTCTTTGGTTGAGGAGAGCTTTATAAGTGTGTTCATACAATTGCTGGCTTTGTCTTGGGAGGTAGATTCCCAAGTATTTAATGTTATCTACAGTTATTTTAAATGGAATTTCTCTTTCTATCTTTTGTTCTTGGCCTTTGCTTTTCCATATTCAGAAATGCTGATGATTTAAGGAGGTTTATTTTATATCCTGCTGCGTTGTTGAATTTGTTAATTGTCTCAAGGAGTTTTTAGATGATTTTCTTGGGTTCTCTAGGTATACCATCATATCATTTGCAAATAGTGAAAGTTTTACTTCCTCATTGCCTATTCCGATTCCTTCAATTTCTTTTTCTTCTCTTATTGCTAATGCTAGCATTTCTAATACTATATTGAATAGTAATGGTGATAGTGGGCATCCTTGTTTCACCCCCGAATTTATTGGAAATGCTCTGAAGTTTATTCCCATTAAATATAATATTTGTTGATGGTTTTATATACTCTATTATTTTAAGGAGAACTCCATTTATTCCAATACTTTCTAATGTTTTTAATAGGAATCAATGTGTTTTATTGAAGGTTTTTTCAGCATCTATTGAGATAGTTGTAGTTTCTTTTAATTTACTGTTGATATGTTTAAATTATGTTGAGTGTTTTCCTAATGTTGAACCATCCCTGCCTGCCTGGAATAAATCCAACCTGATCATAGTGTATTATCCTGAAAATAACTTGCTGTAGTTCCATTGCTAAAATTTTATTTAAGATTTTTGCAACAATATTCATTAGGGAGATTGGTCTATAATTTTCTTTGTCTGTTTTGGTTCTTCCTGGTTTAGTTATCAGCACCATGTTGGTGTCATAAAGGGATTTGGTAGAATTCCTTCCTCTCCTATTTTTTAAAATAGTTTATGTAGAATAGGAATTAATTGTTCCTTAAATGTTTGGTAGAATTCACTTGTAAATCCATTTGGACCTGGAGACTTTTTCTTAGAGAGTTTATTGATGGTTTCTTCAATTTCTTTTTCTGAAATGAGGTTATTTAAGTAATTTATTTTCTCTTCTATTAATCTGGGCAGTTTGTATTTTTGAAAATATTTATCCATTTCACTCAAGTTGTCTAATTTATTGGCATATGGTTTGGCAAAGTAACTCCAAATTATTTCCTTAATTTCCTCCTCATTTTGGTGGTTAGTTTACCCTTTTCATTTTTGATACTGGTTATTTGGTTATCTTCTCTCTCTCTTTTTTAAAATCAGATTTAACCAGAGGTTTGTCTATTTTGTTGGCTTTTTCATAAAACCAACTCTTAGATTTATTTATGAGATAAATGGTTTTTTGCTTTCTATTTTATTAATCTCTCCCTTGATTTTCAGAATTTCTAGTTTGGTATTTAATTGGGGATATTTAATTTGTTCTTTTTTCTAGCGTTTTTAGTTGCACACCCAATTCATTGATCTCCACTTTCTCTGTTTTATTCATACAAGCAGTTAGGGATGTAAAGTTTCTCCTCAAAACTGCCTTGACTGCATCCTATGAATTTTGGTATAATGTCTCAGTATTATCATTTTTTTGGATATAATTATTGTTTCTATTATTTGCTGTTTGATCCACTCATTATTTAAGATACAGTTATTTAATTTTCTATTAGTTCTTGGTTTATCTTTCCCTGATCCTTTATTACATGTAATTTTTATTTCATCATGATATGAGAAATGTGTATTTATTGTTTATGACTTTCTGCATTTGATTTTTTTTAGGTTTGTTTTTTTTCTGTAAGGCAAACGGGGTTAAGTGGCTTGCCTAAGGCCACACAGCTAGGTAATTATTAAGTGTCTGAGACCGGATTTGAATCCAGGTACTCCTGACTCCAGGGCCGGTGCTTTATCCACTGTGCCACCTAGCTGCCCCCTGCATTTGATTTTAAGGATTTTGTGCCTTAGAACATGGTCAATTTTGGTGAAGGTGTGTGTACTGCTGAGAAAAAAAAAGTATATTCTTTTCTGTTCCCATTAAGTTTTCTCCAGAGGTCTATCATATCTAAGTTTTCTAAGATTTCATTTACCTTCTTAACTTCCTTCTTGTTTATTTTGTTGTTAGATTCATCTAGTTCTGAGAGAGGGAGGTTGAGGTCTCCCATTATTAAAGTCTTGCTGTCTATGTCTTCTTGTAATTCACTCAACTTTTCCTCTAGGAATCTGAAAGCTATTCCACTAGGTGCATACATGTTTAGTAGTGATATAGTTTCATTTCCAATGGTGCCTTTTAAGAGGGTGTAGTTTCCTTCCCTATCCCTTTTAATGAGATTGATTTTTGCTTTTACTTTGAGATTAGAATCACTACTCTAGATTTTTTTATTTTAGCTGACACATAATATATTTTGCTCCAATCTTTTACCTTTACCCTGTGTGTATCTTTCTGCTTCAAATGTGTTTCTTGTAAACAATATATTGTAGGATTCTGGTTTTTAATCCATTCTGCTATCTGTTTCCATTTTATGGGACAGTTCATCCCATTCACTTTTACAATTAAGTTTACTAATTCTATATTTCCCTCTATGCTATCTTTCTCTGTTTATATTTATTTCTGTCCTTTTCTCTTATTCTTCCTCACCAAAATTTTGCTACCTTCCCCTTTGATTTATCTTTTAAAAATTTAAATTTCAGTTTATTTTCATTTATACTTCCCTTCCCTTTTATTAGTCCCTCTTCCCTTATCTTTCCCTTTCCCAGTCCCTCTCTTCCCTGTAGATTAAGTTAGATTTTTAAACCCCAGTGTGAATGTATCTTATTCCCTCCCTGGGTTAAATCTATTGAATAAAATTTACACAGCATTCACATTCTCCCTTCTTTCCTTCTAAAATTATAAATTTTTGTGCCTCTTCCCTTGGTGCTCTAATATTATTAGTCAGTTATCATCAATCACAGTTCTTGATTGCTTGATAAGTTCCTATTATTATCAAGATATCATCAAAGATTGTTTGCTTATTTGATACAGCATTGACTCAAATTGCATCAAATTATAATTATAATTATAACCATTTTTTACTTTACTCCCTTTTCAAGGATCTTTCAAGTACATATAATCCTCTTTACAAGCCAAAGTATCCTCCAAAGCCATATCATTTCTTGAACTATTTGTGCCCCTCCCCTAAGGCCTATTTTCTTTCACACATTACCTCCCAACTCCCACCCCACCTAACCTTGTTAAGTAAACCAAGGCCCTTTGTCTCTCCCACTTTACCCTCCCCCCCAGGGTACTTAACCCCTTGTTTAGTGAAGCATCTTGATCTAATTAACTGAAAGTATCTTGAAGATTTCTAAGTACTGGGAGGCTCTGGAGGTCTCACTGAGAACTTTAAAAATGATTTGCAGGTAATAGAGACATTGTCTCAGGTCCTTGGAGCTTATGATGCCCTCATTAGACAAGGTGCTTAGCACCCTGTGATTAAAGCCAATCAGAGTGTAATGAGATACTTAAGTTAAAGTTGACACTCCTGGTTTTTTTTTCTCCAGGGCTTTTTATCTCAAACATAGTGAAGTGATCTTGGACCTTAACTTTAATTGAGAGACAAGACCCAATTAAACCTATATCCCTTAGGTTCATTCTCTTCAATTATATTCTACCTTCTAATTATTCTTAGAGAAGTGAAGTTCTAATAAGTTGAAAGTTATATCTTCCCTTTTAGGGACCAACATTTATTTAAAACAGTTTTTTTCAGTCCTCTTTTTCATTTACCTTTTTAATGTAACTCTTTAGGTCATGTATTTGGCAATTGAATTATTTGTTTAGTTCTGGTCTTTGTGTCAGGAAATTCTGGAAGTCCTGTATTTCATTGAACATCCATCTTTTTCCCTGACAATATATGCTGAATTTTGCAGGGTAGTACAGTCTGGGTTGTAATCCCAGATCCTTAGCTCTTGAAAATATATTATTCCAGTTCTTCCAATCCTTCAGTATTGAGGCTGATAGTTCCTGTGTTAGTCTGATGTGTTCCCTTTAGATTTGAATTGTTATCTTTTTGTTATTTGCAATATTCTCTCTTTTATTTGAGGGTTCTGGAATTTGGCTATTACAGCCCTTGGAGTTTTTATCCTGGGGTTTCTTTCTGGAGGGGTTCTGTGATTTCTTTCAATTCTTATATTGTTATCATGTTCTAGAAGATTGGACAGTTTTCCCTTATAATTTCCTGCATGATGTTTTCCAGGTTCTTTTGTTGGTCCAGGCTTTCTAGTAGTCTGATGATTTGTAAATGTCTCTTCTGGATCTGTTTTCCAGGTCATTTGTTTTCCCTAGAAGGTACTTTACATTTTCTTTAGTTTTTTCAACCTTTCTATTTTGTTTGATGGAATCTTGTTTTATAGATTCATTGGTTTCTAACTGTTAAGTTCTAGTGTTTTGGATTTTATTTTCTTCAATTACCTTTTGTGTTTTCTTTTTAAAGGTGTTGAATTCTCTGGTCAACTTTTCACAATTTTCCTGCATGACTTTCATTTCTTTTTTTCCATTTTTCTTTTTCCTTTTTCTTGGGTTTTTAAATTCTTTTTTTAAAGGTCTTCAATAAGCTTTTGTATTTGAATTCAACTTATAAACTGTTTTGATACTTCTCCTGTGAATGATGTTTCGCTGCTTTCTTCTTCAGACATGGCATTGCTGTCATCTTCATCAGTGAAGTATTTTTCTATAGTGAGAGCTCTTTTAGCTTTTTTGCTCATCTTTGTTGTTGTAGTTCTGGCTATATGGAGAATAGATTCAGCTTTTATTTTGCTGGGGCTGGAGTCTGATCCTTGGCTTGTTGTTGGCCAAGATGTTGCCTATGCAGTCCAGGCCTTGCCTTTTGCAGAGGGGTTCCCGCCCCCCCCCCCCCTTTAAGTCCAGGTTCTGATTTAACAGAGGATTGTTCCCAACCCAGTCCTGTAGTTTACCTTGTTTGGGGTTGGGATCCTCCCTGCTGGCTTGCTATCTAGCTGCCAGGACCTCTGTCATTAAATAATTGGGACCTGGATTGCACTGTGGCTAAAAGCCTCTGACTGGCTTTTCCTGCTCTCCTGGACTTTTCTTCCCCTTCCCCCCCTCCCCCCCCAAAGATAGACCTTCAATGAAGATCCTCTATGATGTCTGCATTTGAAACTTCTTTGAATCTTCTCTTTTTCTTGGTGGGATCTGTAGTGTGAATGTCAGAGTAGAGGTTTCTTGCATCTTGGTAGGGAAAGGCTCCAGGAGCTTGTTAGCTTCATACCACCTTCTTGGCTCCACTCAGAATCCCCTGGAAGAATTTCATGAAGACTCACAATCCAGAGTTATAAGGAACAAAAAGTTTTAATAGGCAGGTATAAGGTTATTGTTTGTGGGCTTTATCCCTAAAGGATAAGCAACCAGCAAGTAAAAAGCCAGGATTAGGGGCGGAGCCAAGATGGCAACAAGAGTGGATCATGTCTTTGGCGCTCTCTCATAAAACTTATAAACTAAGGACTCTAACTAAATTTTTCAGAGACAGAACCCACAGAGGAACCCAGTGAGGCAGTTCTCCTACTCAAGGTAACCTGGAAAAGAGCAGGAAGGCTCTGCTCCCCGGGGTTGGAGGGGTGGTTGCCAGAGGGGTAGCCTGCCAGAGCGAAAGATCTTCAGCCTCCCGGAGGCAGTCCTATGGCGCTGGGAGCTGTGACTCACAGCAGCAGGGGAGTTTCCTGACCGACACCCTGGGGAGCACAGGGCACAGCGGGGACCTCTGCCAGAGCAAGCACGTGAAGCTCAGCCCTCAGGGCACACAGCAAGCAGTGTGGCCAAGGCAGTCCAGATACAGGAAACATAAGCAGGCAGAGCGAATAAGCAGGAGCCCCCAAGGCATGAGCCCATTGAACCTAGGGAGGGGAGTGAAGAGAGACTGCCCAGCTCTGTCCTCTACCCCTAGAACAGGACTCTGGGGCTCTGACCACATTCAGATCCTGATTGCAGTCTAGGCCCCCCAATAGAACAGCATCCCCCTCCAGCTCAGCCCCGTGGCAGAGGGGGGGGAGCTTATGGTCATTTACAGACCAGGAGGGAGGACAGAGCCTCACATACTGAGATCCCTGTGGGAGTGTCCCAAAAGCTCAGGAAGCACCCCCAAAACAGGCTAAGGCTGGGAAAATGAGTAAGCAGAGAAACAAGAGGAACACCATTGAGAAATATTTTGCCTGTGAGCCCAAGAAGGATCAAAACACTCAGTCTGAAGATGAGGAAATCCAAGCTCCTGCATCTAAAGACTCCAAGAAAAACAGAAATTGGGCTCAGGCTATGACAGAGCTCAAAAATGACTGAAAATCAAATGAGGGAGTTGGAAGAAAAACTGGGAAAAGAAAGGAGAGAGATGCAGGAAAAACATGAAAATGAAGTCTGCAGCTTAGTCAAGAAAATCCAAAAAAATGCTGAAGAAAATAGCATGCTAAAAAACAGCTTAGGTCAAATGGATAAAACAATTCAAAAAGTTATTGAGGAGAAGAATGCTTTAAAAAGCAGAATTGGCCAGATGGAAAAAGAGATAAAAAAGCTCTCTGAGGAAAACAAATCCTTCAGACAAAGAACAGAACTCAGGGAGATTGCTGAATTTAGTAGAAATCAGGACTCAATACTTCAAAACCAAAAGAATGAAAAATTAGAAGAAAATGTGAAACATTTCATTGAAAAAACAACTGATATGGAAAACAGGTTTAGAAAAGATAATTTAAAAATTATTGGAATACCTGAAAGTCATGATCAGGAAAAGAGCCTTGACATCATTTTCTTCTTCTTTTTTTTTTTTAGGTTTTTGCTAGGCAATGGGGTTAAGTGGCTTGCCCAAGGCCACACAGCTAGGTAATTATTAAGTGTCTGAGACCAGATTTGAACCCAGGTACTCCTGACTCTGGGGATGGTGCTTTATCCATTGTGCCACCTAGCCACCCCATTGACATCATTTTCAAAGAATTACTACAGGAAAATTGCCCTGATATCCTAGAAGCAGAAGGCAAAATAGAAATGGAGAGAATCCACAGATCCCCCCGAGAAAGAGATCCCAAAAAACCAACCCCCAGGAATATTATAGCCAAGTTCCAGAACTCCCAAGTCAAAGAGAAAATATTACAAGCAGCCAGAAGGACACAATTCAAATACCATGGAGCTGCAATCAGGATTTCACAGGACTTAGCAGCAACTACATTAAAAGCTTGTAGGGCTTGTAATATAATATACCAGAAGGCAAAAGAGCTTAGAATGCAACCAAGAATCAACTACCCAGCAAAACTGAATGTCCTCTTCCAGGGAAAAAGATAGACTTTCAATGAGCCAGGGGAATTTCAAATGTTCCTGTTGGAATGCCCAGAGCTGAACAGAAGGTTTGATCTTCAGATACAGGACTCAGGTGAAGCATAGAGATTGGAAGAGAAGGGGAAAATATGAGAGACTTAATGATGATATACTGCATGTATTCCTGCATAGAAAAATGACACTGATAATACTCATATGAACCTTCTCAATTAACAGATCAGGTAGAAGGAGCTTTTATAGATGAAGCACAGGAGAAAGCTGAATTTGAAGATAAAATATGGTATAAAAATGGAGTCAATAGAAAAAAGGGAAACATAATAGGAGAAAGAAAAAGGAGACAGGGAATAGGCCAAGACATTTCATATAATAAGATTTTTCTTTATTACAATGAGCTATTGCAATGATATGGAAGGGGGAAGGCAAGGGGGAATGAGGGAATCTTTGCTCTCATCAGAGGTGTCTAGGAGAGGAAACAGCAAAGTGGGGTATAGACATCTGGAGTAAGAAGGGGGGGCAGGGGGACGGGGTGGGGATGTGAATGAAGGAGGAGAGGATGGATCATGGGGGGAGAGTGGTCAGATATAACACATTTTCCTTTTTACCTCTTGCAAGAGGCTGGGATTGGATGGCCTGTCCGGGACCATAGGGCCAGGTGGATGCTGGGCCTAAGGGGTGGTAGGGGGGCTCAGGGCCTCTTGGCCCCAGGACCAGGGATCTGTCTGCTGCACCACTCAGCTACCCTACAGCAGAGTCAGAGTGAAAGGAGAGAGAAAATATAGTACATGGTAGTGGAGAATATGAAAGGAGGGAGTTGCGATCAGCAATGGCAATGGTGGAAAAATATAGAAGTAACTTTTGTGATGGACTTATCATAAAGTATGTGATCCACCTGCGACAGAGTCGTTGGTGTTGGAACAAAGACTCAAGCACATTTTTTATTATTATTATTTTGTTGGGGTGCAGGACAAATGGGGCTGGGTGGCCTGCCTGGGGCCACATAGCAGGGTAATCATTGGGTGTCTGAGGCCGGATTTGGACCCGGGTGCTCCTGGCTCAAGGGTCAGTGCTCTGTTCACCACCCAGCCTCCCCTACTATTATTACTATTTTATTTTATTTTAGGCCTTTTTTTTTTCTTTTTTTGATTTATGCAGGGCAGTAGGTTGGGGTGGCTTGCATGTCACACAGCTAGGTGATTGTTGGGTGTACAGGGCCGGATATGGGCTTGGGTGCTCCTGGCTCCAGGGCTGGTGTTCCGTCCACTGCACCACCTGGCCATACCTACAATTATTAGTATTATTTTTTATTTTAATTTCAATTTTTTCTCTCCCCTTTACTTTATTGCTCAAGTGAGTCTATATTTTTTGGGGGAGGGAGTATTTTGTTTATTCTTAAACAAGAATATTTTATTAATGTATAAAAAACATTGTACAAAATGAGAATAAATAAATATTAAATTAAAAAAATAAAAAGCCAGGGTTATATGGGGTACAGAGGGTGGTCTACATACTGAGAAATAGTGTGTCACAACTGTTGATTAATTGAGAAAAAAATGAAAATGTCAGCAAATTGAATTACACATCTTAAATCTAGACAGAAAATATCTGATTTTTTTAATAGTCCAAGAATTTAGATGTTTGACGAATCCCCAAAAGGTAAAAAGCATCAAAAGCAGAACCAGACTATGAGTTTTACTCTTCTACTATCCTCAAAAATATATTTTTTTAATATTTCAAAAAATGTGTGATTTCAACTGTTTGGGCACTCCTACCCTCAATGCAGATACTAGACTTCCATTTCACAGTAGAACATATTTATAAAAACTTTGGCCAAAATATTCATTCCTGTTATTTACTTTTCTGGTGGTGAAGTTCTCTGAATTAGGTAAACTGTTAGGTATATTGTTGCTATCCAGGCCACAAATCCTTTCTAGTTTGGAAGGATCTGCCAAATCTTGGGCATACGTGACAGAACCTTTAAAAACTCCAGCTCATTTCTTTGCCACAGTGAAGAGTTGCAGAACTTGAATGGAAAGTTTTTTCAAACTATAAATGAACAAAAGCTTTAATTTTTAAGTCCTCTAACCTTTTATTGATCATACATAATTTTTTTTTGAAGAGATCTCAATGGCTGTTTTCCAGGATTGTCTCCTCATAATAGGGAAGTGGTAGATCCTCTTTCCAGAATATGAGGCCATTATGCACACATGAGAAGAATATCTTATAGAGCTACTAAAAATGATATTTACAATTTTTTACCACTTAACCCTACCATATTTGAACACATATTGAAATTATATCTCATAGCAGAATATAGATATGAGTAGCAAAGTCAATGTTGAACTTGGTACTCCTGAATATGCTGTATCAAATGACAAAACAAATATGTAGCCCATATATACTTTTTTGAATGAAGAAATTATATATTTTTTAGAAAGATCTTATTTATTTTGAGTTTTACAATTTTCCCCCCATTCTTGCTTCCCACCCCCACCCCCCCACAGAAGGCATTATGTTTAGTCTTTACATTGTTTCCATGTTATAGTTGATCTCAATTGAATGTGATGACAAAGAAATCATATCCTTATGGAAGAAAAATAAAGTATGAGTTTTTTTTCCTAATTTGAAGGTAATAGTCTTTGGTCTTTGTTCAAAGTCCATAATTCTTTCTCTGGATGCAGATGGTATTCTCCATTGCAGATAGCTCAAGATTCCCTGGTTGTTGCACTGATGGAATGAGCAAGTCCATCAAGGTTGATCATCACCCCCCATGTTGCTGTTAGGATGTACAGTGTTTTTCTGGTTCTGCTCATCTCGCTCAGCATCAGTTCATGCAAATCCTTCCAGGCTTCCCTGAATTCCCATCCCTCCTGGTTTCTAATAGAACAATAGTGTTCCATGACATACACATACCACAGTTTGTTAAGCCAGTCCCCAATTGAAGGATATTTACTTGATTTCCAATTCTTTTTCACCACAAACAGAGTTGCTATGAATATTTTTGTACAAGTTATATTTTTACCCTTTTCCACTATCTCTTCAGGGTATAGACCCAGTATTGGTATTGCTGGATCAAAGGGTATGCACATTTTTGTTGCCCTTTGGGCATAATTCCTAATTACTCTCCAGAAAGATTGAATGAGTTCACAGATCCACCAACAATGTATTAGTGTCCTAAATTTCCTGCATCCCTTACAACATTGATCATTGTCCTTTCTGGTCATATTGAGAGGTGTGAGGTGGTTTCTCAGAGATACTTTAATTTGTATTTCTCTAATGATTAGAAATTATATTTTTTTACCAATCTAAATGAACTAGCCAAGTAAAATTTTCAAAAATATACAAGATATTTATCTTTTTTTGCATGAATTTAATGCGAAATATGGCTCAGTTCTACTTTGATATCTTCTCATGGGGCAGAAGTAACCCTGAGTTCTTGCTGCTATGTCTGCAAACACGTCAATCAACCAATCAGTCAACAAGCATCTAGTAGGTTCCAAAAGCAACTTGACTCACATCCAGGGCCATCTCCAGCCAACCTGATTCATATCTGGTCACTGGACCTATGGACCCAGATGGTTCTGGAGGAGAAAGTGAATCTGTTGACATGGTACAGCATCCCCTCGCTGCAAATCCCAATTCAAGTGCATGTCATGGATTCATCCTCTTCTCCCCCTTCTTCAAGATCAAAGGACTAAGTTAGTTGGAGCTCCCGATGCCGCCGCCGCCGCCTTGGCTCCCCGGCTCCCCGGCTCCCCGGCTCCCCGGCTCCCCGGCTCCCCGGCTCCCCGGCTCCCCGGCTCCCCGGCTCCCCGGCTGCGCCCCCGCTGCTCCCGCTTGTCGCCGGCGGAGCTCCAAGCCACTCTGCGCCGCCGTCAGCATGGCCCACAAGCAGATCTACTACTCGGCCAAATACTTCGACGAGCACTACGAGTACCGGCATGTTATGTTACCTAGAGAACTTTCCAAACAAGTACCAAAAACCCATCTGATGTCTGAAGAGGAATGGAGGAGACTTGATGTTCAGCAGAGTCTTGGGTGGGTTCATTATATGATTCATGAACCAGAACCACATATTCTGCTCTTTAGAAGACCTCTTCCAAAAGAACAACAAAAATGAAGTTTATTTGGGTTCTTCACTTAATTTTTTTTTCAAACTATGTATATGTGTATATATGGTAGTATTCAGTGAATACTTGAAAAAAAATGTACAAATCATTCATCCATACCTGTGCATGAGCTGTATTCTTCACAGCAACAGAGCTCAGTTAAATGCCACTTCAAGTAGGCTGCTTTACAATGTTTAAGATACAATTTTTCTCTATTCAATTTTCTCTTTAATATAAGTGCCTATTTGACTTCTCTTTGAATTACATTTGTTTAATAAAGTTCATATGTTACATGTAAAAAAAAGATCAAAGGACTAACAAGAACAGCAACAAATAGGTGCCTAATCTGCACCAGGTACTATGCCAAAGATACAAAGGCAAAAATGAAACAATCCCTCATCAAAATCTTCCATTTGATTAGGTATGGGGGAGTTAGTTTATATGTATTTAGGTATAACAGGGGCTTTTTTGCTGACTGTGTATGCCTCTGACTTGAATACTTGGGCATTTTGAGGGATGACAAAACTTCTGGCTATTTCCAATAGCAGTTGAATTCATTGCAAAGAACTTGAGATGATGAAGCAGTCCCTGATTGAGAACTGAGCAGGAAGAGTCAATGAAAAAAGAGAACTTTCAAAGGTAGTGATCCATGCTTGACTGGACTCTTCTCATGATCAGTGCTTTTGAACTGCTTCCTGCAAGGTGTTGAGGAAAGGTAGTTTGTCCTTTTTTACATCGCAGCTTCCAAGAGGCTGTGAGCACAAGGCAAATAAAGCACATACACTGTTTTACTCCAGCTGGAGACTGTCTTAAAACCCTGTGTCCTCTATTTTGTGTTTCATTCCTGAATATAGGTACACCAACGTCAACCACAGGATGATTGTGTTCAGGCTTGGAAGTGACCTTGTGGCTTTGAGTGCTCCAGAGTCTGCCAGGCAGATTGATGACAGGGGAAGTTTCTACCCAGTGGATTGAAATTATCTTGAGTATAGAGCTTTGAATTCTACATGGAGAAATTCTTGTTAAAAATGTGATTACCATCCATATCCCGAGAAGGAACTATGGAATTTAAATGCAGCCAAAGCTTACCATCTTCAATTTCAAAAAGTTGTCTTATGCATTATGTTTTTTCCCCTTTTTCATTAGATTCTTATACAACATAATTATGTTTAATATAGCTATACATTGACCTATATTACATTGCTTTCTGTAAGGGGGAGGAGAGAAGGAAGGGAGGAAGAAAAATGTAAAACAAAATATTACAAAAAAATGATTGTTGAAAGCTATCTTTTCAAGTAGTTGGAAAAAAAGATTTAAAAGAATGTGATGGGGCATCTAGGTGGCACAGTGGATAAAGCACTGGCTCTGGAGTCAGGAGTATGTGTGTTCAAATCTGATCTCAGACACTTAATAATTACCTAGCTGTGTGGCCTTGGGCAAGCCATTTAACTCTGTTTGCCTTGCAAAAGCCTAAAAAATAAAAAAAATAAAAAAATAAAAGAAATGTGATGTGCTTTACTTGTCAAGGAAGGCCAATAGCCATCATTGAGAGCCCATGAGTTTGTACAGAATTTCAGTAGCAAAATGACAAAGGAGAGACCTTAGGGCAGAATGGAAAGGAACAACCCTTAGACAAACAAAAAAGTGAACAGGATGTGAAATATATCTTTTTTGTTTATCATTTAGAATCTCTTTGGAACAGGAGACTGTCTTTTTAGGGACAATTCCTTAACAGGTAATGTTTCAGTTCAATTTCACAGATAATGGTATCCTGGGGATTTTGAAAAATGCTTGGAATCATGGAACAACATTTTTGGAATTCAAAATTCGAATTCATAAGGAGTTCAACAGAATAATTTAAAAAATTATTTAAGGCATGAGTGATCTATTTATATTATAAACAGTAACTCATAGACAATGATGTCACATTTGATACTATGACATTTATATTTAGTGGAACTAGCCCTGAATGACAAAATTGGGAAAATCATACATGGAAGTTGCCCCAGTTGAGTGCATCCCCAAGACATCTCTTTGTGTGTGTGTGTGTGTGTGTGTGTGTGTGGTGGGGGTTCTATGCATTTGGGTCCTTTTGTCTTTAAATTTTTTCAAATTAAGATTTTCCTCTCTTCTTCCTCTATAAACATCCCACTATGTCTCTTCAGTTATTTTAGGCAATTCTGGTCCCAATGACTTTCCCTTCCACCTTTAAACCTCCCCCCTACTTGTTTATTGCCCCTTCCCCTAGTTTAAGTGTTTTCCTTATTTATTTCTTTTCTTTATTTCTATTATCTAGTTATTAAATTCTTCCCCTCTTTCTTTTCTCCTCATTAAGTATTAAAAAATCCCTTTCTCTCATATATTTCAACTTATTAGTTTTTAAAATTTGCTTTTCTGTGTTTTTTACCTAAAAAGAATTTCTTCTTTTTTATTAAAGATTTTATTTATTTTGAGTTTTACAATTTTTCCCTCAATCTTACTTCCCTCCCCCCACCCCCACCCCCAGGGAAAGCATTTTGTCAGTTTTTACTTTGTTTCCATGTTGTACATTGATCCAAATTGAGTGTGATGAGAGAGATATCATATCCTTAAGGAAGAAACAAAAGGTATAAGCTTATCAAGATCAGACAATGAGATATCTGTTTGTTTTTTTCTAAAGCAAATAGTCCTTGAACTTTGTTCAATCTCCACAGTTCTTTCTCTGGATACAGATGGTATTCTCCATTTCAGACAGCTCAAAATTGTCCCTGATTGTTGCACTGATGGAATGAGCAAGTTCATCAAGGTTGATCATCACTCCCATGTTGCTGTTAGGGTGTACAGTGTTTGTCTGGTTCTGCTCATCTCACTCAGCATTAGTTCATGGAAATCCTTCCAGGTTTCCCTGAATTCCCAACCCTCCTGGTTTCTAACAGAACAATATTGTTCCATGACATACATATACCACAATTTGCTAAGCCATTCCTCAAATGAAGGACATTTACTTGATTTCTAATTCTTTGCCACCACAAACAGGGCTGCTATGAATATTTTTGTACAGGTGATGTTTTTACCCTTTTTCAACATCTCTTCAGGGTACAGACCCAGTAGTGGTATTGCTGGATCAAAGGGGATGTACATTTTTGTTGCCCTTTGGGCATAGTTCCAAATTTCTCTCCAGAAAGGTTGGATGAGTTCATAGCTCCACCAACAGTGTAATAGTGTTCCAGATTTCCCACATCCCTTCCAACAATGATCATTATCCTTTCTGGTCATATTGGCCAGTCTGAGAAGTGTGAAGTGGTACCTCAGAGAAGGTTTAATTTGCATTTCTCTAATAATTAATGATTTAGAGCAATTTTTCATATGACTGGATTGCTTTGATCTCCTCATCTGTAAATTGCCTTTGCATATCCCTTGACCATTTGTCAACTGAGGAATGGCTTTTTTTAAAAATATGACTCAGTTCTCTGTATATTTTAGAAATTAGTCCTTTGTCAGAATCATTAGTTGTAAAGATTGTTTCCCAGTTTACTACCTTTCTTTTGATCTTGGTTACAGTGGTTTTATCTGTGCAAAAGCTTTTTTAATTTAATGTAATCGAAATCATCTAGTTGGTTTTTGGTGATGTTCTGCAACTCTTCCTTAGTCATAAACTGCTCCCCTTTCCATAGATCTGACAGGTAAACTAATCCTTGATCTTCTAATTTGCTTATAGTAATGTTTTTTATGTCTAAATCCTGTATCCATTTGGATCTTATCTTGGTAAAGGGTGTGAGGTGTTGGTCTAATCTAAGTTTCTTCCATACTAACTTCCAATTTTCCCAGCAGTTTTTATCAAAGAGAGAGTTTTTATCCCAATAGCTGGACTCTTTGGGTTTATCAAACAGCAGATTACTATAATCATTTCCTGCTATTGCACCTAATCTATTCCACTGGTCCACCACTCTATTTCTTAAGAATTTCTTCTTCTGATTCTCTTTATTATTTCTAATTTTGATCAGTTCTAGGCTTTTATCCTTTTATTCATTGCACTTATACTAAGCTTTTATATTCCTGATGGAATTAAAATTTCAATTTATTTTGAGTTTCTTCTTCTCAGCAGTTTCTAAGTTATTGTCTGCAGATTTTTTTCTCTTTCCTTAACCTGACCCCTTCTTTGTTGTGCCTCATTCTTAGAAATATTAATTCTTTCAGGGAACAGAGAGGAATTTTCCCATATCCCTGCCTGTGTAGTTCATTATTGACTTTTGCCCATCCCTTGATTATTTCCCTTCCCCCCATTTGCCCTAAAATCTCCTCCCTGGAATCATGCCTTCTTACTCTTATGAGTATTAGTTGTCCCCAAGAGTAATTATTGCCCTTCTCCTGAGACAGGATGAGTTGTCTCTTTAGTCATCAAATTTTTGCAGATTATACCAATTGTAAGGTCCTGATATTCCTTTACAGAATATCTGCCCTCTCTTATAGGAGCATTCATCAGTTATTATTCCACCCCTGAAAGAGATTTCTTCCTTTCTTAATCCTTCTCTTTGCCTCCTTACCCATTTTATTATAGGCTCTCATCTTCCTGAAAGACTATAGGAGTTATTTGTTTTTCATTATTAGACTTTGACTTGTTTTAGTTACATCTCCCCTTCCCTTTATATTCTGCAATTTAGCCCTGCAAAAAAACCAAATCAAAACATTATTTCACCTATCGGTTATAGTGTGAGATTTTGTCTATGATTTCTCAGGCCTGTTTTTCTCTTTTATATTTGACTTCTACTTTTACCCTTGCCTTTTGTGTGCATTTATAAAAAAAATTTCTTAATGGTATTTGTTAATCTGCTGTTGTGGTTATTCTTGATTGCTACATTTGTTTATCTTTCTTGTATTTCTTGTCTAGGGTGTTTGAGAAGAAAATTTCTTCAGGTCTGCTTTTTTTTCTAGGAATGTTTCAAACACCTCTTTTTTTGGGGTGAACATTTATATATTTTTTCCCATTAATGATTAGACTCAGATTTTCAGGAGAGGTCATCTCAGGTTGCATAATTTAATCTTTTGCTCTTGAGAACATATTATTCCATTCCCTTACCTGGTTTTTGGTAGATGCAGAATTATCTTGTTATTCAGTCTTCCTTTCCTTTATATCAGAAGGTCCTTCTTATAGCTTGTAGAATTTATTGTTTGTTAGCAGAACTATTTAACTACTATGTGACTTGGAGTTTGCCAATTTTTTTTCCCATGTATTTTCATCCTTAATCAGTTATACTTTTTTTTTTTTTTTGCTTCTTTGGTGAGACTCTCCACCATGGATGAATGTTTTTCCATTCTGCTGATTGTTTCTGCTATTCAGGCAAGAAATTTTGTTGTTTTAATTTTATTTATCTCTTGAAACTTTTAGAGACATCCCAGTATGGTTCCTTACTCTCTTGGGAATCCACAGTATCTTTTGTCTCATCAGGTTTCATTATTTGTTTTCCTTGCAATATTTGTTCATAGATCCCTGATACCTTTTACCTTATCTGGAGGCCATATTCCCTTCTGTAATTAATGGGAAGGGAAGAAAAGGAGAATGAAAGGGAATAAACATTTATATAGTTTCTACTATATGCCAAGAATTAAAAATTTTTTAAAACAATAAATATTATCTTATTTTTCCTGTTGTTTTAATCTGTTTTTTGCTCAAGATCTTTAATAGATTTTTCTTTCTCTTGACATCTTTGGTAATTTCAGACCTTTTCCCTTATTGTTTCCTATTGTTCACTTTCTGATTTCTTCTCTTTTGACTGTGGTTTTTTTTGGGGGGGACAGATCTCAAAACCATCTCAACCTCCTCACATCCTGGGCATTCCATGATTTCCCAGCTTTAGTCTCTGCCCCAAGTGACTTCTGGGAGACCAGAACTGGATGTAACTGGGTAATGGACTCTTTCCTTTAGGTTCAATGGAGTGCTTCACAGACATGCATTTGTCCTTCCTGAGTTCTCTGGGAGATCTCTGTGTTGGCATTTTTTGGCTACCATTACAGCTTGACCAAACATCTACTGTTTGGATCTTCTCAGGGTAGAGAGTATGGGATAGATCTAAGAGTTCTGTTGGAAGCCCATGGCTCAGCTTGTGCTACCAAGGGGTGATGGGTGGTAGAAGAGTGGAAACTGATGAATAGCTTAAGATTAAGGGATCATTACTTTGTTTGTTGTTAGTTTACTGAATTTTTACCTTATTTGGGTTCTTGTTGTTTCAGTCTGTAGAGACAATTCACATTGCTTTGTCTCTTGTGTCTAATATCTATTGTGGAGAGGTTTAAGAGGTCATGAAAGTCAGAGAAAATGTCAAGTCTCTATCTTGTTGGTTGCAACTTGAAAGCCTATATAATTCTTGAGTCTCTTTAGATAAATCCCATTTGAGATTTCTGTCATTTGAAATTTCAAGGAAAAACATAATTTTATTATTGATAAACTTTTTATTCTTTTGCTCTACATGTTCCATTGGTTGCCAAATATTGTCATTTCTACTTCCAAAATATCTTGTATATCTTTTTCTGCTCATATAATACCATGTCACTTTTGTCCATCTTTTTCATTTATTATATTTTATGCCTCCACCTTTTCAAATATTTTGCTTTTGTTGCAACTCAATTCAATTGCCATATGATGGAAAAAGTCTTTCTTGTTTATTTCATCTGTTGGTGACCTTCCCCTAAATTACCTTGCATTTATTTTTTATGTATTTATATCAATACATACTGACCCCTCTGATAAAATAAAAACTCTTTGAGGATAAAGTTTTTCTTAAAGAAAAAACCTTAAATTTTGATATCTTTGGTTTTTATCACTTGTATTTCCCATTGTATTCTCCCTCCATACTTCTCAGAATCCTTACCTACAATAAAGAAAAAAGGGGAAAAACTTTATTTATTAATAATAACAAACATAAAAAATCCTGACATTATATGATATATTCTGCACTAATGCTCCCCAAATTTCTGAAAAAAGTAAAAGAAGTTCCTTCTCACATTTTGGAGACCAAATATGGCCATCATAATGTCATAGAATTAAAAAAAACCTTTTGTTTGTATTGCTCTTTCCATTTACATTGCTGTAGACATTGTCTATATTGATTTTCTCATCCTGTTTACTTTTTGTTGCATCATTACCTGTCTTCCCTTGCTTTTCTGTTTTCATTAGATTCATTGTTTCTTAAAGCACAGTGTTCTATCATTACATCTATGTTTGTTTAGTAATTCTTCAGTTGATGGGCATCTGCTTTATTTCCTGAATTCTTTCTTTTTTATGTAATCCAGTACCTAGGATAGTGCCTGGTGCAGTATAGTACTTGGCTTTTTAATTGGATGACTTTTTCCTACTAAAGACTTGGGAGATAAATCCTACAGAATTGCTTAAGTCACAGCAAGTAGGTGTTAAAAATGAGACGTGAAACCAGTTCTTCATGATTCTATGTCTCTATTCACTATATTTGGCTGCCTAGTTGCCCTACTTACATTGCTTCACAAATACAATATTGGGGAAGCAAGGTGGTGCAGTGGATAGAGCACTGGCCTTGGAGTCAGAAGTAGCTGAGTTCAAATCTGGCCTCAGACACTTAATAATTACCTAGCTGGGTGGCCTTGGGCAAGCCACCTAACCCCATTGCCTTGCAAAAAAAAAAAAAACTAAAAAAAACCCAAGTATAATATTGAAGTCCTAAGGTGTAGTGAAAAGAGCCCTGATTGTTATTCCTCACATTTTCATTTAAATTTCCACTTCTTTTTTGCCTCATTCATTATTGATATACTTAATGTCATATCTTCAGATCTTTAAAAATAGAACAATCATTACCTAAGAATTATGTTATGAAAGGGAATATTATTACAATAATTATATACATTCTCTTTAAACTTTTGAAGTTTTATGGTAACATCAAACAGCAATATTGTTCATTTTATGAGCCTAAGCTGTAAGTATAGATTTATTTACATTTGTTTATTTGCCTCTGGCAGAAAAGTACAGTCTGGAGAAAGCCAAACACAAACTGAGAGGGGAACTCATTTTTATGCTAAAAGACTTAGCACAACATAAATAGGAATCTCAGCAAGGACAGAAGGCATGAGCACCAATATTGGAATAAAAAAACCTGAGTTCAAATTCAGTCTCAGATTCTTCCTAATTGTAAAACCCTGAACACATCTCTTAATCTCTGTCAGTTTCTTCAGTTTTAAAGTGAGGATAATAATAGTACCTACTTTCCAGACTTCTTGTATCAATTGAAATAATATTTTAAAATATTAATACAGTGATTGACATGGTTGTTCCCTTTCTTCCCCTCTAAAGCTAGATGTTTGAAATATAAATTAGCTTTCACAGTTTTGCTTAAGTCAGCTGATACATGTAACCTAAGTCACTTCCCTCCTCCCTCCCCTCCATTCCAACAAAAATTTAAGTACAATGAACAATAATGTCTCTCAAGGTAGAATGAATACATGGGCATCTGGTTTATATAATTTAGGGAGAAATAAGTGTCTGGAAAAAAATACCAGCTCTTTACATTAGTAGATCAACATTACTGTACAAATATAATTATCTTTGTATGAGAGGTTTCAAATAAGCGCTCAAAGGTTTATGCCAAGAATAATATTGTGTGTTTCTAGTTTTCTTTTTTAAAAATTATTAAAAACAACAAGAAAGTACCCAAATTTCCTCTTGTAATTTATTTCAGTAGTTTTTAAAAGGCTGTTGCTTTGCCGGGATCCTGTTCTTTGTTTAAATTTTGTTTGACAAGTGTTTTATAAATGATTATAAGAGGTGGTTTACGTTTCATTAATGAGGCTGATAATGGTTAATTACTAAAATGGAGTAAACAATCCAATACCAGATCAAGCAGGATGGGTCAATTATGTAGAAAAGATCCAGCTGTGCTGAGAATGATTTCCTTTAACCATTAGAAACTCCAAACATTTGAAAAAAATGCTTAATTGGTAGGGGAAGAGTGCCTCCACCTACCTCTTAGATATATTTCTTGGGTCTCTCTGTTTAGAGTATCATGCTTAGCCCCATATTGCACAAAAATGCAAGGCAAAATATATTCTATTTGATCTACATTAAATATCAGCATATATAGATCTCTCAGGATATTCAAATACTCCAAACCACACTACCCAGGCATTCCTAGCCCTTAACGAGAACTCCAGTTACAGATTATACCTTTGGAAACTTTTTTTTTTTGGCAAGGTAATGGGGTTAAGTTGACTTGCCCAAGATCATACAGCTAGGTAATTATTAAGTGTCTGAAGTTGGATTTGAACTTAGGTCCTCCTGACTCCAGAGTTGGTGCTCTACCCACTGTATCACCTAGCTTCTCCATAATCACTTTGGAAACTTCTACAAAATGAGAGAACATTTTCTTCTACTATAAAGTATGACGTGAAAACAATCTATAATTTGTAAGGATATATCAGGTAGTCCATTTTCTGCTCTCTGGTCTGAGAGTATAGAAGCAAACAATTTTTAGTTATGAAAGCCCTCACTTGTACCTTAAAGAAATGCCAGCATTTTCAATGATTCTGATAACATTTTTTGTTTTTATTTATTTTTATTTTGGCAGGTGGAGTGTGGAGACAGTAATTTATATCTTTTTCTCTGGAAAAATATTCTTCAGAATAAAAAGTTTGAGAATTTTCTAATTCGTGTTTCCAGTTTTCTGGAATGTAGTCTACCCTCAAATGAGGTACTCCAAGGACAAATGGGTTTGCCTGGGAAGATTGACAGTCTCATCCTCAATTATTGCCAGAGAGTTATTCATTCTTTTCCTGTTTCTATAAAGGATTATATTCAGATATATATAACTGTATAGGACCCATGAAATTAGTTAAAATTTTGAATTTTAAGTATAAATATAAGCAGGACTTTAGAGGAAGAAATAAAAAACAGGAAGTCCCACATTCTGCTTCTCACCATTCTATTTTCCCAGATTCTTAAAAAAAAAGCATGTCAGACTTATTCCATGAGATCCTATCTGATTATAAAACACCAGTTCTAAATATCTAGCCTCAATTTCCTATTCTGGTATACAGATTAATGTTTTACAGAAGCATAGATTTAGGACTGTAAGGGACAGTAGAGACTTGCAGGGTTACTTAGGCTTCATTCAGTGGCAGAACCATGATTCCATTGTAGGTCTTGTGACTCCAAAAGTAGGGTTCTTTTCACTACACCTTAGGACTTCAATTCTTTTAATCTATTTCTGATAATTTTATCATTGTCTTTCAAAACCATGAACCCTTGATTATGGCATAAATATCCTAAACAGTTTTCTGTACCAATTATCATTATATTGATTTTCAAAGAACACCATGACATCAGGGAGGTAATGCCATGCCATGAATGTGAACAGGATTTGAGTAAAGGATGCTGTTCTAAGTCATCAGTTTCACTTTCTCCTCTGGAGCCATCTGGGTCCAATGGCCAGATATGAATCAGAACAGCCCTGAAGGCACACAGCTGTGATGATGATGTTTGTTCTTCATTCTCAAAGACTATGACATCAGGGGAGGTGATAACATGACAAGCACATGAAATGGATTTGAGGGAGAGGGTGCTGTGCTAAGTCATCAGCCTCCTTTTCTCTCCCAGAGTCATCTAGATCCACTGGCCAGATATGGATCAGGACAACTGGAGATGGCCTGGATGCAAGGCAATCAGGGTTAAGTGACTTGCCCAAGGTCACATATCAAGTATCTGAGGTCAGAATTTAACTTAGATCCTCCTGTGTTAACTAGCTCCCTGATGTGTGCCTGTATTACTGAGAATAGCACAAAAAATATTTTAAACCACATTCTGTTTTTAGTATTTATCAAAGTGACCTATGTTAACTTTCTACAAATCTTCATGTACCTTATTTTGGGTAAGTATTTGAATCTCAAAGCAAAACCAGAGTATTTTTATACAACAGAGAAGTGAAATATAAAGACTATGTGCAGGTGAGGAGTGGATTTTATAAATTTGCTTCATAATTCTAGATTAAACGTAATTTATAAAATTAGAAACGTCAGCAACTAGTACATTAGAGTATTTTATCCAAGGATTGATTGAATTAATGTTATTGCTCTACAAAATAATTAAAGAATTATATGTATGAAAGTATAAAGGTAACAAACGGTTTTAAAGGGTTAAATTAAGTAACAAAAATAAGAGCTTTAAGGTTTCAAAGCTTTTGACATGCATTTATCTTCAGCATTTATCTTTTGAAGTTAAAGTTATTAAAACTTCATTTTAGAAATGAAGATGAATAGACTGAGAAGCCCTGAGAAATTAAATGACTTTCTGAGGATCATATAGCTAATAAATATCTGAGTCTAGATTTGAAGTTATGTAGATCTTTCCAACTTAAAGTCTCGTATTCTGTCAAAAAAGTCAAAATAAATCCACTGTATGGGTCTTCATTTAATAATCTTAATTATATGATAAGGTCTAATTAATTTACTCTAGTAGGGAAAGGAGAACAGTATAAATTTTTGAAAAGTTTGAACTATAGACTATTTAAAGAAATACATTTGCATCCAGTAAAAAAACAAGTGGAAGTTGACCCTGGTTTTTTTAATGACTAGATATATCCAATTATGAACAGTTAAGCTGCTGAAGTCCTAAGTATTACTTAAATATCAGCCCTGAAACCAGTGAGACTGGTGACTTATTTATACTCAATTACTTAGTAAATACTTTTATCCTAGATACTGTGAAGATAAAATTAGGGATGAAAAGCAGAAATTCTGAATTTGTAGAGTCTGAATTCATGAGATTTTCCTGTGTACTTTACCTATTAGTGAGTAGAGATGCCAGTGTTTTGCAACCAGCATGGGAGAACGTCAAAGTCTATCAAGAAAACAAAATATTTATTAAGTAAATAGTAGAGAACTCTGGGAAAGTGTGACGTGAAGGACCCAAAGGCCTCTATCCCTGATGATCCAGTTATTATTTGATTTATGTCAGCTTGCAGTTGCCCTTGTTTTGACCTTAGGAGGACTGTGTGGGAAGTTTGTCTCTCAGAGCAGAAGCATTGCTCTGTAGAATGTCTGGAGCCTAAGTATATGAAAAAAAAGAAGAAAAAAAAAGAAAAAGGAAGAAAGAAAGAAAACCTAAACTCTGATAAATAGGGGAAAGGCCCAATTTGCTCCAGCTGGAAGTCAGGGAGTTGAAG